>NW_027115949.1:485463-498480 GCF_000696795.3 Halyomorpha halys
ACAGATATGCGTCTTTTCATTCCAAACTCCTTAACCATCCTAACCCATTAATTCTTAATCTTTCATCCTTAACAATCCCTGATAATCCTCCGAGGGGTCTGAAAAGAAGATGGCCACGGGATCTTCTAATTTAAATTACTGTTTGAAGTACCACCAATGGGTGGTTCCTTCCCAAGATTTTTAAGTGTATATGAAACATACTACATATTTACCTATTGTATTATTTTGTACAGTTGTAAATTATATTAAACAAATAATTAAAAAAAAAAATTGTTAACCAACGTTTTGCCCCACTTTACAGGGCTTCGTCAGGGCTGTCAGATTGAAACAAAGATAACGACTAGTTGATGATGACAGAATGATTGAATCATCAGCTGTGTTTCAATCTGACTGCCCTAACGAAGCACTGGAGGGTGGATTGTAGGAAGATAGTCCTTCCTGCAATCTACTTCATGCGTTCAACTATCTTCTTCCAACAGAAATACATTTGCACTTATGTAATGTTGATGTGGTACTTCACTAGATGCAATTAATCTTAAATTCATAATCAAATTAAGCGTCTCCAGAAAAATTATTATCCAAACTTGGTTGAACAGTGATGCATAAAATAAAAAAAAAATCACTATAAATTTTAATAAAAATTGCAAACTAACTTAAAATAAAGTAAGAATCCGCATACTCGCAAGTAGAGGTTTGTTTCTCACACTTTCTGTATTTTAAGGGTAGTACAATGTGGTATATGCAATAAACAGAAGGATAAATAAAATAAACATGATCAAACTATGTACATGAAAAATAAAATAAATAAAATAATCACGAGCTGCATTTACACTATCGACCTGAGGAACCCTGAGCCCTCTCTATCCCCCACGTATGGGGGGTACGTATATTTAATTTTTTCATCATTATTTTCTACCTCTAACACACAATAACTTTATCGTAATATCAGTATTATTGTTTAAAAACATTCTGTAGAATGCTGTGAGATCAGGTTTAAGGAATCAGATATTGCCAATAACATCAACTCACAAATAATGTTTTATCATGTTTTACGATTGAGTGAAATATATTAATTAAAAATTGTAAAGTGTCACATAAAAGCTCACCCGCAAAGTATTGCTACTAAGCATTTGAGTACATTTATAAAGTATATTTAGAGTACATTTCGATTAAAGGCATTGAAAACTAATTTGTTACGGACCCAATTCTAAGTTTCATCCGACCGATATATTCCGCCTGATATCCTCTAAGACTGTAAAAGCCCCAATTAGTCTGATTGGTCGCGTTTTCTTGAGAACCTTCTCAATTATGAATACCGTCGAACCGCGGCCATGCCTCCTAACCATTACCTAGTAATTACCTGGACTGGATATGCAATTGGCGTGTCTTAGCTGTCCGTGACATGACATGATATGTGGGGCCTATGTCTCACCGACATACTGACAGCTGGGTAAATGTCTTGATGGACAATTTGGATGTCAGTTGTCAGATGCTAAATATATCAAACACTCACATGTGCACATAAATTAACTGAGATGGGATGTATTTTAATCCCGTGTATTCGTATTCCACAACTTTTTTCAACCTTAAACTGTCTTTTCGGATGAAGGGCTAATAAATTCTAATACCAAATCAATATCTATATTTTAGATATCTGTTAAATATTCTAGTACATTAAATCGGTAATGCACTGCGATTAAAAATAGAAAAAAAAAGTTTTTAATCCAGAAATCTTGCAAATATTTTACAAGATTATTAATGATTAGTTATGTTACAGGGTTCTTTTTTAAGGTACATTCCTGCTTCATTGTTTGTTTGTTTGTTTTTTCACCGTGATTGATTACATTCATTTACTTTTCTTAAACATTTTCTTGGGAAAATTGCTTTATATTTAAATATCCAAGGCATTGAATGATAAGGAGAATAAACAAACATTTTTTTTCTGTCATTTTTTACAAAGACATGATCTGTTATATGATAGGTAAAATACAAATATTTTGTCAATTTTTTTTTTTTACAATTACAGTTGTTCATATAGTTTTGGTCAATTCTAATGCAATGTGTTTATTTTCCTCAATTGTTGTTCACGATCATTTTTATGATTTATGATTTATCATATTTTCCTAGAATCAATATTGCTTATTTTTTTTTTTTTTTAATCAATGGAGAAATCATCCACTCCTCCTCTTATCATCAAATACTCCAAGAATTGGCGTGATCTGGTAGGTATTATTACCGAAGATCTCATTCATCACTTTATACCTCACTTAGGAATTCTACAGAACTTTTCATGATTCGCAATACTTTCTAAGAGTTTTTATAATCCATGTACATCTGATTCATATCAAAGGTTATGATATGACGTCTTTTGTCAGCTTTACGATTGTGAAATACGTATGTGTAATAGTTTGTTAGATTTTTTTTTATATATTCAAAAACAGAGAGCAACACTAAAAAAGATTCATACAATTATTTTTGGAAAGTCTTAAAAGTTCCAAAAAAGTCTCTCCAATTACTAACAAACAGAATTGCACTCAGCTATCGGTTGATTCATTAAGAGTTAACATTTTACTGCTCCCCACCTCCTGATCATGTTTCAATTAATAAAATAAATATACAATACAATTTATATTTAGTAAAATACATATTTATCTGAGTGAAAAGCAAATAATGGTAAGATTCCTGAATTGCTTCTAAAACTCAAGGCTAATAAGAGAAATATAATAAGTAGAAATAATAGAAATACATTGGAGTAAGAAAAATACATAGTATTTTAAAGTTTTTCTTCACCCTATCAGATAACTGAAATTAGTATAGAAATAAATTCATCTTTAGCACATAAATTGACTTCGACATCCACCAGCTCTTGGTATACGAAATGATATATCATTCTTTGTTATACCGCCAAGATCATTATTTATTAAAGCCCTGCTCGTTGTTGTCTTTGAGCAGAAAGTTGGTGTTCGTGAAATTCAAAAATGGTATCAGGGACTTCATTGCTGACAGTTAGAAATCAACTGAAGTATATCAAGTATCAACTGAAGGTTATGATCCACTTCTCCATTGGTTGATACACAGCCATAGCTTGTGCCTTTTTCTAAAAATGTGATTTCAAGAACTGCCAACGATTAATCTTTGCCTTATAAAGTTACAATTATTGACAATATATAAATCTTATTGCCTGTTTATATAACACCGACGATTGCTGGAAAGAAATACACCTAAAATTATTTTAAATAGTTGAGAGAGACCTGTTTGTCCTCCATAAGTGCGTAGATAATGTTGTCTGGAGTTCCCAATATATCCCGCTGGATACAGACATTTTACGTCAGAATGAATGTGTATAAGTTTAAAGAATAATGATATCGAATGTGTTATATAATTTTAATGAATTTATTATTTCACTTCATTCAACTTTAGGTTTAATTTTGTTTCATTTTCTATATCTAATATATTATTATCATTTAAATTTCTGTAAATATGGTATGAATGTAAACTTCTGTTCCATATGGAACATTAAGGTCTTTATGGATAATTTTATTTGTGACGAAGTAAGGAGCATTGAGGATTTTGGATTGTATGAATTAGATACGAGAGGAATTCGAAAGTTTGCTGTAGCCTCAAAAATCGACTCCGTGGGTCCAGATAGGCCTTATTTTAGATCAGTTTTTTGTAACGGATTGGAAAAATAAACCGTTTGTCTAGTAAGTGCTGTAATAGTCGAAATCGACGTGCAGTCTCCTGTTTTTTCAGTCTTGTGTGAGGATTCCATATTAGTGGTTTGTCCAGATGTAGTCAAAGGTAGCGGATCTGTTCTACTGGGATTAGAACAACATTATTAACTATACTGTAGGACAGTTGGTAGGCTTATGACGAAGAGTAAAGGTGATTTGAAGATATTTTTGGGGATTTATAGTTATCCTCTAATTTCGGTACCATTCTTCGAGGGTTGTGATTTGGGATTGGAGAGTTTGGGATGCAATTAAAAGGTTATTACTAACTGCGAGCACACATTAATCCATTTCAAACATTATATTTTGCAATAAATGAAGTAATTGAAGAATGTAATGCGGCATTGCATTCTTAAATATAATTGTATGGTAAAATTAATAATTTAAGCAGCATAATGGTCATTTTAGGGACAGTAGGACATATAAATCAATGATATGGTTTAATTATTTTATAAAATAAAATTTTACTGCTATCATATTAACTGTTAGTTCATAGATATATAATCACTTTGTTGTTATGTTAGTACATTTATTTGACAAAGATCTCATCTGCCAACCTTTCCCCCTCCTTGTAAATTCTCCTTTATAAAGACACATGCTTTTGGCACTCATGCGGTTCTCCCATTTCTGGTCCATTAAGAACAACCCCGAACTTCCCCTCCAGACAACAAAGCTGCGTTAGTATATTTGAAGTGATTCTTCTTCCTCTGGTCCATAAAGCACCAATAAAGGCCGGAGATAGCTATCACAGGTGGAAGAGAGAGATAAGACCCAGCTACAGAGAGTGGTTCGTTAGCCGACACCCCTCGCCACAGTCCCCTCGCTCAAGAACTAATTTAAATGATTCGGAGGGGTTGATGTGTGAGCTAATTCTCTCACGATGTTGCGGCCAGGTGTTGCGGTGGCAATCATTAGAGCTCGCCTCACAATAATGGTGGCTTATTATTTATTGAGGGCATTTATCACCGCCTATCAACTGCTGAGGTGGTTCATGTATTTGTGATTAGTACTCCATGTGCACTAATTAACTCGACAATAACCAGATAAAAAAGGTTTAATGCCTTCTTTTTAAATCCCATTGAAAAATGAATATTTATTTAAAAAATCTCAACTTTTTGTCTTTAAAAATACTAAAAGTAGAAACTTTTACGGACAATATGTAATAGATAAAACCATTTAAATTCAAATTGGGTTGATAGTGATGAATTGGTAGTTGAACGTGGATAATGTATGAGAAGATGATTATGAGTGAAGAACACATACAAGTAAGAACGGATTCAAAAGTACCAACGTTTCGATCAGAATATCAGGCCAGAAAAAAAAATTAGATAACAGCCATCTTGATTAAATAGAATTACGGAAAAACAATGAACGTAAGAAAGTAACCGATAAAATATTGATGAACATTAAAACAATATTATGAGAATATTGCGAATATCAGTATATAATAATATACAGGAAAAATAGTATTATTAAAATTAAGAATGAAAAAAATAATATAGATATGAGAATCAACTAAACAAATACATGTAGAAAATTGGAAAGTATTTAAAATTGAAGTAATATATATAAAGAAAAACAAAAAAGTGATTAATTAAATATTTAAGTAGAAAAACAAAATTAAAGAAGTTGAAATAGAATTATATAAGCTGAGAGTAGTAATAATTTGTCCTTAGTACGCAAACATTAAACTCTTCCGGTCATCGCTGTTATCACGAACGAAAAAAATTAGGTTATACAAAACTTTGGTAAGACCAGTAGTGATTTGGACTTGGACCCTTTGCCACCCCACAATAAATGCTTTGAAAATGGTGAATGGAGAATCCGGAAGGACAGCAAACTATATGAGCTATATGACATAGTCCGCTTTATACCAGCAAGGAGAATTGAATGATTGGGTCACGTAGCACGGATGGATGAATCAAGAATGCAGAATAATTCTGCTTGGAAAAATGTACGGTACCAGAAGGAGAGGAGACGTTGGATTCAAGGAATTGGAGGTGCAATGTTGTCAGGGAAACCAAGTCCAACCTGTAGAGCTACGTAGTTAGTTAATAAGTAATTTATATTATAGCAATAAGATCAAGTGAACATAACTAGTTTGGTATAACTGGCCAAACCATACCCACAAACCAAAGTAATTGAATAGAACCATAGCAAAACAAGTAAAATGAAAAATTAAAATAAAGTAAAAATTGATAAGACTGGTAAGACCCCACAATAAAAATTGATAAGACCCCACAGAGGACAACTGATATACATCCATAGAAACTTTAATGGCTGTATTGAAAATTTTTTTATCAAATGCACATTTTATTCTTATTATTTTTCAAACGATGTATCAATATATTGTTAACCATCAACCGTACGAAAAAAATACTAAAACCGTTGTAAAGTTGAGCCTTTATAGAACAAATTACGTCACAATTTTCCAAGAAACAGTTTTTCAAACACCACTATTTTTTCCCCAACAGTGATCAAACCATGAAATCCTTCTACCACTTTTAGGAAAATGATCATAAACATATTCAAGATATATTCAAAAATCTTCAAATTGATACTAAACAGAACTCCTGTTCAAAATTTTCCGAGATTCAGTTTTTAAAACATAATTTATTTCAAAACATGTTTATTGCTTACGATTTATCTCATTGTTTGATGAAGTATGATTTATTATAGGTATTTTTATAAATATGTTCACACAGTTTTGAAATTATACAACAAATATTTCGAGAAAGTTGCGATATCTCAGATATTACTTGACCTATTCATGCCTATTAGAGCTCGAAATGAAGTTTGCCATGTGCACCGTAATGTATTTTATAATGAACAGAAGCAGTTTCCATGATATTTCCCAAAATAAATTTGGAAAACAATATTGGTGTTTGAAAAACTGAATCTCGGTATATATTTATCGTAAACATTTCAAGTAGGGCTCAGTTTGAAGCTCGACAAATGCATCATAAAGTAGTTCATAATGATTATTTTCCTGGAAACTGTAGTTTTATATCTGCCAAAAAAAAATTATCAAAATCGATGATTTCTTGTTATTTGGAAACATAGGAAAATATGCTTTTAGAAAAAAATGTACCACCTTATAATTATTAAAAAATCGTTCAATTTTTCGTTAAAAGTAAATATAAGAAGATGATCAGGGTTGCGGTCAAAAATTGTAATATTGTAATACTTGCGAAGTTATTGGTATTATACTTGAAAATATACTGTGACCATTTTGAACAATCTACCATATAGAGAATACGGACGCCCGAGGTGATAGTGAACTTTTTATTATCGTGTTTCTCAAACGTTTTTCCATAAAAATTCACTGCCTGAAATTAGTTTACACTTTTTTCTAGGCACAGTAAAAATTGGCCAATGTAGCCGAGGGATTTGGGGTGACACATTAGCATCCTCCCAACTCCATTAGGGATGGTTCGATTCCAGCCTCTAGAGGTTAACTTTCATTTCATGGCGGCCCCACTGAATGAAAACTCAATCCTTCCACACCGGTTAGAATGGGTTGGCTACCTATAGGATAACCTTCCTTCCTGTACATCAGACTAAAATGGAACTTTTGGAGCATGGGCCTTTATTGCAAACTCACCCTTATTTCTAATAAAAGAGAAAACTCTAATTACCGTATTTAATCATTTTTTTTAAATATATGAAATTATTATTTTAGCCACCAATTTCTAAAAAAATATTTGGGAGACTGAATAAATCTTTATTTAGAAAATGTTTATTATTTTCTTCTCAACTATTCTTCATGCACTTATATTAAATACTCTATAGACTAGCAGCAAATTTGCTACTGGTGTCGTTAAATTAAATTGTTATTCATAAAGAAGAGCTACCAGATCCTGGACAAGCATTTAAACGAACATCATTGTTGAAAGAATGGCGTGGGTGTGGCATTCTAAAGTGAATTGATAACATTTATAATACTAATTCGCTGATTAAAAATGTTAATCACATTTAAGTAGCCAATTTAAGGATAGCAAATATTTTTACTTCATACAGCAGAGAGCCTGGTTCAATAATCTACTTTTAGATCAACCCAGATTACAATGGAATATCTCAAAAATATATTTCTTTTTGAAACCAAACAATATTTTAAGCATACTGTAGATAACCTCAACTGAATTCAACAAAGAAACTCAAATCTCTTTTGAAATGTTTACTAAATCTTAATGTACTTATTTAATAACAAAAATCTTCATTAATTCTATTATCGCAATTCTGACCTATCTCAGAGATTTGTTGAGATTTAAAGTAATTTCAACTCTAATGTGCAGCTTATTACTTTTTTTGTTGCACGATTCTATAAACTAAATAACATGCCGAAGGTCGAGATACTCCCATCACCCCCCCTCCGTTTTTTAAAAATTTATTTATTTGTGCGTGTGTGTGTGTTTGAATTTCTTTTGGGGTTCTCAACTATTTTTTCTCTTCTCCCTCCATTTTCTTCTCAGTTGAACGTTTCAATGCCCTGTGTAGCTCTACACCATCCAAAATCTGGGAGAGTAAATATATTTTCAGTTGGAATGCCAATCATCATTCAAAAGCCATACTAACGTGACCAACTTGAATCCCAAAGACTCTAATACCTCCACGTCCACTGGGAGCGAAAAGTTAAATGCGAAAAAAATTCGTCCGCATTTGCACAATAACGCACGAACGGTCCAAACACGAGGCTTAGTGAGGCAAAGGATCATGGATTCGCATGATTTCTTAAGAACGGCGTTCGCACGAATTCGTTGGTTTGCAATTCGCAGCTTTCCGCTTCCAGTGGACTAGAGACCTTACACTATCTGTCTGACAGACGCTTATTTGTATGTGAGATATCAAAAATTGAGTATCTTCAACTCTAAAAAAAACAAATACAGGAGTTTTTTTGGGATGATAAGTATATAAGTCTAAATAACCCATTTTTTTAGTTTAACCCTGATTCTTTTATGAAGATGGCCTTTCTTTTCAGGCACCTCGGAGGATTGCCAGGAATGGAAGAGGAAGCAAGGTTAGAAACTAGTGGGTTTGGGTGGTTAGGGAGTTTATAATGGAAGGAATGATTTCGGGTTCGGGCTAGATCCGTTACATAAGGAACATGATCATTATTAATACAATTTTAATAGTGATTAAATGTGAACACATTATTTCATTTTAAGATATTTTAATTCTGTTAACCATCACTTTTTTATTTTAATTTTACAAAACTGGAAGGCGGATCTCAGGTTATTCTGTAACATACAATACAGGTATAAGCTTGTTAAACAAGGGAAGTTATAAACATTCAAAATCTGGGATTCAGCAGGAGAAAAAATATTAACCAAAAAGAATCAGGGTTAAACTAAAAAAAAAATCTCTGGGTTATTTAGACTTATATAGTTATCATCCCAAAAAAACTCCTATATTTGTTTTTTTTAGAGTTGAAGATACTTAATGTGTGATATCTGAAGATGGCCTCGTGACCTTATATTGTAAAATGTTTTTAGAGTACTACTACTAGGTAGTTTCTCTATATGCTGTATCATATCATTATCATTATGTCATTATGATCAAATTTACTTGTTGTATTTTTTATACAGTTGTAAATATCAATAAATAAATAAAAAATAATGATCATAGCTTAACGCAGTAATTCCATAATAATAATTAAAATATAACATCTATGTGATTTTCTAAGCCACTCCTAGCTGAAAAATATTTGTGTTTTAATAGGAGAAGATTACAGAAGCTCACTCAATTGTACCGGCACTTTCGGGATTGATAAGCTGCTTTGAGCTCCTATTCTCATATTACATTCCAAAAATTTTCCTGTTAGAATTGACCAGCATAGCCCCCTCTTCACCACTTCCATTTAATCTCCCCTCAAGGAATCAATTTACTTTGGTATAATTTTTTTTTCTAGAGTTATAGAATCTTGGTATAGTTTCAAAACTTCAAAAGATATCCCAGCGGAGCGGTCCCTTCATGTTCCATTAATTCTATAGACATTAGCTGGATTGATATCAACACTTCATAATGCCATAAGGTAATCAAAGGGAGAAAACTCTGTGAAGTATATATTATAATCTTCACGTATTATATATGTATGAAGTACTAATTTTATTTTAATGGAGGTTACGAAAAAAAAAAAATCAAAAGATGTGTAATGATGTTCAATATTCATTGATAGTAAATTCCTATTAAAATAGATACCTATTTGCTCCTATTGTATAATACTTTACTATTATGTTCGTAAGTAGTTAATTCAACTAATATAATTCATAAATGGACTGCAATTTTGTTTTGTAACGACTGAAATAAATCCTAATCCTCTTATATTACATAGGTAACTTTAGTAACATTTGTTGTAAAAATAAATAAATATGTACATGAAAAAAATTAAAAATATAATAACGCTAGTAAAACCTTATTTGAAACCTGAACAACAAACTCCTTTAAAGAAGCCAATTTATTGCGTTTACTACTCAAATATCTCCTCAAATCATATTGATTCTACGATAAATATGATTTGAGGAGACCGATTCCAACACGTGAGTAAGTGAACCCAATAAACGTGTTCTGAAAACCTTGGCTGTGAATGTAGTGATCGTTTGAGATTTGAATCTGGCAAGTAATATTGTCTTACACTCCTCCATCACATACCTGTATAGACGTTTATGTTGTTTAGGAGGCCTACTTTAATCTTCATAAATATTGCAGATCATGGGACATCAATAAATATATTACTTGTAATAAAACTGTCGCTCTGATAAAAATCCAAAGACAATAACTAATTCGTCAATAAATCAAGACAATAAATAATTTTGAAAGTTATTACATATTAATTAATACACCTTGATGATTTTAAATTCAGTAAATCATAACGACAATCAGCTAAGGACAGATACGCCTGGAGGAAGACCTCAATTCATCTAAAGATACTGACAGAAATAAGAGAGACCTTCTGGCGTGCAGTCTGTCAAGACAATGGCCCTAGGATATTAACAACCCATAATTAGGGGCGATAAATAAAGCCATTCTCCGCCACTATTTTCGAATTAATGTCACATCCCCTTCGGATCCCATTTAAATGAGAAATGGCGGCAGTTACGGTCCAATTACTGACAAGGAATTGGATGGGGCTACTTATCAATATAACAGAGGCTTTGCATGTCCCGTCCTTAATTTTAATTTAGTCTTCCCTGACTTCGTTTCTGTCCCGTTATATTTTTTCATTGTCTTATTAGATATACTACTATTTAATCTTGGCGGATATTTTCGAATGCAAGTAAAAAAAAAGCATAGGAACCCTTTTAATTTTTTTTTATACAGAAGAGTAGTTCAATCCGCCAAGATTAAGCGCAATAAGTATTAATATTACAAGTAAAAAGAGGAATGGAAGAAATTTAAAAAAATGATAAAAATAGTGCTAACAAAATAAAAACAAATAATAATATAAAATAAAATAAATAAAAAAAAACATGAAAAAATAAGGAATGGGTTAGGATATTTTCTAAACCTTAACATTTCATGAATAATGCATTACATCATTATTGAATAAACCGTGCAACTGGAATGAATATTACCATATTATTATAATGAACTTAGGGGCGCCCTCTCTGTTTGTTACTCATTTGAACATTACGTTAATTACATAATTTTTGTCCTTGTTAAACAGTGTATTTGAAATAAGAAAAAATAAAAAAATGTTTAGGAAGTTGTTAAAATCAAAAATTAAAATTAATCTTGTCGAAAATCACCTTTGGCGGATATCATTACTATGTTAACTAACACAAAAATTATAAATTTTAATATTTTATTTTTGCTACAGAATTTTTATTTTGTAGATTTTTACTATATTATTGATGTGGAACCCTATTAACCCCCCTATAGTATATACTATTAGATTAAATGTGTAAAGTGAAACATGTTTTTCTTAGCTAGGCGTGTATGCTTTTTATAATAATAATAAGTTTTTTTTTAAACTGTATGTTTCTAGCTAATTTAAGAAACTTATTGAAATTATTAATAATCATTCATTTGGGATTCGATCCCAGGCCCAAATAGTCAACCAGTATAGCTTCACTTTTCCAAAATAGCTTAGAATACCTCCCCACATCTGTGCGAAATTGAAGAAAATTGGTAAATTGAATCCCAGAAATGGCTGGGAACCATTGGAATTAATTAATAATCAATAAAAAATAAATATATGTAAAATTATAACAATTATATTAGAAATGAGAATAAGTTATAAAAATGAATAAACAATAATGAACTAAAATAAATCGTTAAAAAAAAAAGAAAAACGCAGCTCCGTAATAGAAAAATAAGTTTATAATTATTTTTTAAGAATAAAATGAAATAAAAATGACTTTTCTTCCATCCAATTTCTTATGCTCTTTTATCAACTTTGCATTACAAAGTAAGGAAAAATATACAAAATTGTAAATATTTTAAGTACTAAAAAAGTTTTTTGCTTGTAAAACAGTTAATAAATAAAAATATATTTGTTTTGAAAATAAAATAGAAAAAAAAAAATTACCTTGCTCTAAAATTAAATTTGATGTTTGAGATAGTTGAAATGAAGGAATAGATTCAAATATATTTCTCCATTCTATGGAATATATTCCGTATAAAACATTAAATAATAATTAATTTAATTTAATGTCTTATAGTGTTAGTATCCCATATAGGTTATAGGTAAATATTTTCTATTTTTTAAAATATATTTCTCATTTTTAGAACTGTGTTCGGTCGTAAAACATGGTAACTGACAAAATGAAAACTTCTACAATGATAAAATGTTAATTAAATATTTTTTTCTAACAGGAATCACTGACCATAGATTAATATCAACATTATTTTCAACTATGTGAAACCAATTTCCTGAAGATTCTTTCAACAATTTATGAAATCAGCCTTAAAAATTTGAGTGAATTCAAAAACTTCATAAAAAAAATAAGTTACTATGTTTTAAGACCAAACTCCTCAATTTCAGTAGATTTTTTGAGAAGCTAGAAATTGCTGTTTTACTCATGTAGCTTCCTGTCCTTGCCCCACGCCATTCAAACATATTTTGATGATGATATTTTCAATTCTTGATCTATGGGACAGGCAGACAAATGATATAATCCTATATTAGAAAACCTTTCTATAATTTTTAGTATTAGATGAAAAGTAAAACAGTATATGATCTAATTTTTTTTTTTTTAAGGAGCATTATTTGTTTTTAAATATAAGAAGATGGTCAGGGTTGCGGTCAAAAAAAGAACAAATAGTATAAACTATTTTATACTAATAT
>NW_027115949.1:498530-558611 GCF_000696795.3 Halyomorpha halys
ATTGTTGTAATATTCTCAGTTTTGTTTTGTATCTTTTTAGCCCTGATGAAGCCCTGCAAAGTGGGGCAAAACGTCGGACTATAAAATAGTTTATACTATTTGTTCTTTTTTTGACCGCAACCCTGACCATCTTCTTATATTTAAATCTTTACGGTCGACTATATATACTTATATATTATTTGTTTTTGTTTAGTGGCGTAAAACATCAGTGGTCATTAGTTCCATTTATGCCTTTTTTATTTTTCTTACTTTGGTTTAATTTAATTTCTTATTTTACAATTTTTTTTGTCCGTCCGGTATTATATTTGTGACAGTAAAGCTTTTCATTTTAAAAACTGAAATTGGTGGATCATTGTTTTCGAATTTGTCAATTGTTTTCGTTTTGAAAAAAAGAGGTAGCCGAGGTGGGTCTTTCTGATAACGGTAGTGTTGGATTTCGTTTTAGTCGATAAGGAGTGGAGAATTTAGAATTAAGACAATATCTATGTGTCGGTAGATATAACTTTGAACTTTAGGGTATGGCTACTTCAGAACTTCTGAACAAAAATGGTGATAGTCCGCTTTTGTTCAGACGATCGAAGAGCAGTGTTTATCATGGTATTGTTGATGGTTACTTTTATTACATATACCTTGTGATAACACTGTGAAATATAAAATAGGTCTAAATATGGACCGTAGAATACTTTTTATTTTTCACGTGGCATACTTCTGTTCACAACAAAGGTAGTAAGTAGTATCAGAGCCGGGAAGAAAAAAATGCCAATTATCTCACTCGAAATTTTGATTACTCTAATGAAAACTAGGTATAATTACTAGTCAAAATTGATGAGTCTGCCAAGTATAGGTAGGGGTAATAAAAAATGCCGGCTGTTTCAAAACCTTAAAAAAACATTAATTTTTCATTCGGAGGTCTATATCTTAAAACTAACAACAATACTAGAAAACTTAAGAGAACATTATTTAAAGAATAGTAAATTTGCTGAAATATTAGCCCTATAAGAGCTATTTACGTCCAATAGTTTTCGAGATATAGCTTTTTAAAAAGCAAAATTTCTTAAAAATCTGCTAAAAGATTATTAGTTCATTAATTTATTTTGAGAAATCTATATCTCAGGAACTATGTGATGTACAGATGACTATTAGCACTCAAATTAAAGCTAGTTTAATGGACTATAAAAAAGTTGATGACCTTTACCTTTGTAGGAATAGTAGTTTTCATGATAGTTGCTAAAATTAATTGATTTATAGTTGTTTGGACAATATGTTTGATTTATGAAAAAACAAATTTCAGAAACCATTGGACGTACAGATGTCTGCCAGCCCTCAAATTAAAGCTAGTTAAATTTACTTCAAAATAGTTAATTATGTTTATCTTTGTTTTATGATGTTTGACAAAATAAACTCACAAAATGTTAATTTCTAGTTGCTCGTATAAAATGTCGGATTTTTGAAATAATATATCTCTAGATCCATAAGGTGCACATATGTCTGCCAAAACTCAAAATAAATTAAATTAAACTAACTATAAAGTAGTTTATGACACTTATCTTCGTAGGGGTAGTAGTTTTAATGATATTCACATATGAATATAAATTTGGCAAATGAAAATTTTTCCGAACAACTGTAAATCAATTTATTCTAGCAAATTTCAAAATTCACGAAGATAAACATCATAAACTAATTTATAGCTCATTAAACTAGCTTTAGTGCTAATAGACATCTGTATGTCAATTGGTTTTTGAGATATAAACTTTTCAAAATAAATTCACTAACTACAGATCTTTCTGTACGTCCCACAAGACATTTTTATGAAATGTTGCTCTTTAAAAAGCTATATCTCGATTTATTCTTGTGCTGTTCCTACTTCTTAAGATACAGAGCTCCGAATGAAAAATTAGTTGTTTTATTCCTTTGAAACAGCCGCCATTTTGTATTTCCCCTACCTATACTTGGGACTCATCAATTTTGACTAGTAATTATACATAGTTTCCATTGAAATAATTAAAAATTGGGGTGGCATAACTGCCTTTTTTCTCCTCTTGGGCTCTTATACTATAGGTGGTACCTTTGCAAACAGCCGACCCCCATCTTAGTGCCAAGGGCTGGCTGATTTTAGCCCTACAAATGGCGCAGATTAGGGAAATGTCAACATTCCCATTTTAACCGAAAGGTAGAACTGGCAGAAGCCTACCAAACTCAGACTATTGTAAATAAACCCAGACCTCGGTCTGTTTGGACTTCACTAACACATTCTTTTGTCGGCTCTCATGGAACAGAGAGCTTGACATCTTTATGGTTGCCAGGTAGCAACCTGCGCTAGGTCCTTTTACAGATGTCATTGTCCTCTTTATCTTCCTGTCTAGTTCCATCACCGAAATTTTTTAAGTTATCTACATTAAAGATATTTTGAAATATGTCCTCAGTACCTATATACTACAGTTACTGGATTAGACAGCAGTTATGGGACACTCTTCAAAAAATCTTTCGTTCCAACAATGTTGAAGGAAAAAAAAATGGAAGGAAGACATAAAAAATAAATGTTATTTTAGGCCATAATAATATATCTGAAAAAAAGGCATGTTCAAATAAAACTTTATTGAATGATTTTATTTTGATGATTTTTTTCAATTAAATGCTAACATAAATGAAAAAAGGCATCATTAGGAATTACCATCTTATACATTAGTTGGATAGTAATAA
This sequence comes from Halyomorpha halys, assembly GCF_000696795.3. Classification (NCBI taxonomy): domain Eukaryota; kingdom Metazoa; phylum Arthropoda; class Insecta; order Hemiptera; family Pentatomidae; genus Halyomorpha; species Halyomorpha halys. The sequence goes on from NW_027115949.1 coordinate 501,231, forward strand.
AAAATGAGGCTGAGAAAAATGAGAATGAGCAAACTTTTTTCTTAAATTTGCCATAAAGTTCTTGTGTACCTCGTGTTTTATTTATTTATTATCTCATCGTCCTGGTAGGCCTTACATGGTTTTTGTAGCAATGAGATTTGCTTTTAACAATTGATAACGTGGGGATTTGGGGAAAAATACACTCAAACTGTTATAATTATAGAATAATTCTAATTTAATAAATATAATTCAGTAAAAAAAATATGAGATAACATAATATTGATAATAATATTGAATATGTTGTTGAAGAGGGAAGTTGGAACTCATCGGGTGAAATCACGAAAATAGATTCATGAAAATACAATTATATGTTGGCACATGTACCTAAGTACGGAACTAATTAACATGTCACTGCTATTTGAGAACTTTTATGAGTTCTTAAGACCACTATAATGTTGTTGAAATGGTTTAGTAATAATTTAAGAATTATAAACTTGTGATTTTCCTTCCCTTCTGACGTGTATTATATTTTAGTATGATTTTATATTCATACATTTTCTAATTATTATTATTAAATTTATTATACTTTTTTTCTATTTTATGAGGTGGTATGGTTCCATTACATAAAAAAACATTCTTTAATATTTATTAGTACATTTATTTAGTAATAATAATTAAAAATGTTTGAAATATTTTATTTATTTACCTGTTTAAGACTAGAGTCAGTAAGAGGAGTTTAGCCGTATTAAGTGATATGACCGACAAAACGTGAGTTCCAAAAAAAGAAAAATTGAAAAACCTTAGCGTTTAAAAGAAAAAAAAGAAGAAAATACTGAGTATAATATATCTAACTATAAAAATAAATGAATAAACAAAAGAAAACAAAAAATACAATCTATAAACTTTTTTTTGGTTGAATTTCTGAATCGTAGAAAATACTAATAAAAAAAAAAGTGTCAATATAGGTAATAAACGTATTTTGAAACTAACAAAATTTTAAAAAAATCAGAATGTTCTATTTTCTAACCGAAAGGAAATAGAAACATTATGAAAAAATACTGAAATATTATACTAAATGTTAATTACTAAGGAATGAAATAACAAAATAAAAATATATAAAGTGATAAAAAATCAAAAACTGCAAATAAATATAAATATGACTGCATGAGACTATTAATTTAATAGTTTCTTTAACTTTATTCAATTTAATTTATTAGGAAATATAAATTCCTAATAAATTAGAGAAAGAACGTTCGATTATTGTACATAAACTGAAAACTATTCTGAGCTATTCTACTGAGAAATAAGCATACAAAATAAATAAACCATTTATTATTGCCTCAGAAGTTTACTTCATAAAATATAAATCACGATCACATTCTGTCAGGTTGGAATAACCACTACTTACGTAATGCTGTATCTGATTTATGTATCGGCTATTAAAATGTATTTATTACACAAACTCAGGACGCTGGGAAAATTTCTCCATTAGCGATTTGTTATAATAATCTGATTCATGTGTTTGTAAGTCAGTTAAGATTAATGTATTCCCAATACAGGCTCCATAATTCAAAAAGTTATTCATTGAAAAGTCAAGGTTCTTTTTTTTTTCTTTAGTGTAGTCCTTGACTTTATAGAGAGACTCTTACTTTTCCTTTCTAAAGCACATTATTTAGTAATTGAGATGTCACATTAAGAAAATAATATGTCAACTCTCTATTTCCTTCAGACGACTAATTCAATTTTCCATTTGTAAACTGAAATTGTAATTGATAGTAAATTAAAAATTAATTAATTTTATAATTGATTGCACTAAATTATAAAATGCTGACAAATATAAATACGGAGTGGATGTATAAAAATCTATTTATATTTTTAAAAATACCAGGTCTGATCATCTATACTACGTTTTTTTAACTTGCTTCAAGGTTAAACAATAAAACACTTTAATGCTTGATTTATATATTTACGTCCCAATAAAACTTGGATATATTAGAAGATGAAGAAAGCGGTGCTGTGTATCCCTTAAATTTTCAAAATATAAATTCATAAATTAAGCTCTATGGTGTTTAATCTTAATTTTAGGTATTTTAAAAATATATTTAATTTTTTAGAAAATATCAATTACTTCCTATTACAATGTTAAGTATCATTCCAAAACTTTTTAAATAAAATTTACAATTATAATGTTTTTGTATTTATAAACCTTTAACGAATTTCATATTTTTAAAATTATAAATTACCTCATAAATCTTTATTGAATTTAGTCTTTAGTCGCTAGAAAAAGTTATGTACTTTTATTTTACCGATTACAAATCGTAGATAATAATTTGGTTGCAGTTTTTTTTTTTTTTTAATCGAATGTAAATAACAGTACCATTTTTCACTTGCTCCTTTATGTAAACATGTTTGTCCCATAAAAAATGAATAAGCAGTGAGTTTAGGAATATAACGGTACTTAAACAAGAAGGAAAATAATGTTGAAAAGTTTTTCTATATTATTGGAAAAATAAACATCTTCAGGTAAAAAAAAAAAACTTCATTACAAAAAAATAAAATAAAAATAGAAATCTTGTTTTTAGGTAAAAAATTAACATAACGCAATTTTAACCACAAACTGTAGATAAAAATATGATTGCAGTTTTTAATTTTTTATAATGCTTCTTGATTTTAAAAGTGAACCAGTATCATCCTGAGAAATTATATCAGGTAATAGATTAGAGAAAGAATAGACCGACCTTAAGAATAATATTGAGAAAAAAAAAATGTTTTCTATATCACATTCAATCAAAAAATATATTATACTTCATCACTCTTCAAGTTTATTTATACATTATTATTACTAATTTCGGGGTTTAATGAAAATTGTATGTTAATTGTAAGTTGTAATTGTAAGTTGTAAGTTGTAAGTTATTCATGTTTTTTCTTTTACATATAGGTTAAAAACTAAAGGTCTTTAAATTAAGAAAAAAATGTTGGAGACAAAAAAAAACAATAAAAATAAAAAAAATATTAGAATCGAAAAGATTTTTGAAAGTATTAAAAATATCCATGCAAAATAAAATGTAAAAGACAGTGTAAAAATCGGAATATACCTCCATAGAAATTAAGAGGTGTATAGAAATTCCATCCATATTTTCTTATAGTAATTCTGATAATGGATTTTTTACTACAAAGCCGAATAAAGTGGCTTCTATTTGTCGTCTGGAAGTCAAGGGACGTTCAATAATATAGTTAGAAATAATTGAATAGAGTGCTACATCTCTAACTTTCCATTCTTTACATATGTGTAGCTTAAATTACAAACTACATTGATAAGCGATATGATATATAACTGTATATTATATGCTATATACCACCTAGTCTCATAGAGCATCGAAGAGACTAGGCGCCAGCGGGGGCGTGGACTCAGTTTCGGCCCCTTTGAGAGAGCTCTTTGACAGATTTAGTGAGGCTGCTGTACGGAACTCAAAGAGCCGCCATTGTCAGCCCTAAATCACTGCTCAGCATTTTTTGCTCCTAAGCCGTCGTTTTCCGCTCCTCAGCGGCCGTCTACACAAGTGTGAGGGGCCTGGGTACTGCTTCCTGTTATACGATTGTGTTGTCGGGAATTGTGCAAGGCAGCTTTCAAAGTACTGTCTTATTTCAAGTTTTCCATCAGTACCATTTATTTTTATTTAAGAAGTGGAAAAAACTGATCATCAGTAATAATCAAAACATGGAATAATCGAAAATCCGAATATAACCCAAGTTATTGGTCCTATTTTTTTTTTTTATTTTAATATCTTTATTGAAATTCACAACTGTATATTATATAATACATTCTGTAAATTTGATCTTAGTTAAAATGGAGTGTTACAGGCGTGTAGAGCAACTATATATTGGTAGTACTCAAATGACATTTTACATTAGCAGGTCTCGTGGCTATCTTCTTTTCAGGTGCCTCGGAGGATTGACAGGAATGGAAGAGGATGCAAGGGTAGAAACAAGGGAGTTTGAGTGGTTCCTAAAAATTAATATTGTAAAAAATGCTACGGCTTTCGTGGCTAGAACAGTATAGACTTCCGGAAGTTTTAATTTAAAAAAACAAAGTTAAAAAAAACAATAGTAATTACAACATATTCTTTTAAAAAACATTCCTCGTTTTCCAGAATAAATATTTATTTAGTAAACTGGTTCTTTAAATAAAGCAATATTTTATTTACAATAATCATTACATTAATTCGTTTTATATGACATAAATCAACCACGGATTTCTCCTATAACGTTAGGCAATGCATAAATCCATGTTTTTCTTATCCAGATCCAGATTGAGCTGGTGAAAATGATTGTTAATAGTTAGGTTAGCTTTTACCAATTGGTATATGGGCCTGCAAAAAAAAAAATCCCTAACAATTTAAAATGTAATAACTATTAAAAAATTTTAATTAATAAAAATAGTATAATAATATATCTAAGAAATAATAAAAATAAATATATATTGAAGAATGAAATAAAAAAAAATAAGAAACAAAAAGAATAATATAAATTTGTCTTTTTTTATTATATACTATACCATGCTACTATTTATGTATTTATGATAGAATCAAATTTTAATTCTATAAAATAAAATCCATCCTATGTTAAATTAATCTTGTGTTTATCTCTCTCTATAGAAACAGGAAAATCAGAGAAATGGACTTTGCATGTGAAAGTAAAATATCTTATATTATTATAAATAAAACATAATAGTATAAGCACTGCACAGTATTAAACAGTTGAAATCCGAAACTTCACTGGATTAAGTAATAACTTATTTAACCGGTGAAATCTAGGTTGTTCTAATGTTCATAAAAAATATCGGATAAAAATTGGGAAAAAAAAATAAGAACAAGTACATACACTTACATAATTTATTCTCTGTCATTTAATTGAATTGAATTGTATAAAATGGGATATTTTTTAATTTATTTTTTTTAATAGATTAGGTCGGAAGCTAACTTATAAAGTGATATTCACATAAATTTTACTACAAATTGTCATTAAAAAAACAGCACTCTTTTATGCTATCAAATGATACTTTGTATGCTCATGAACGTTTTGTAAAAACCTTCAACAGTAACTGTCGTTAAAGGAAACCGTGCAAAAGCTCTCTTTGACAAACCTTAGTAGTACCTGGTAAAAGACCGCTGGGTCTATTGAAACGTAATTGTAGTTTATTATATGCAAAACCAAACTATTGACAACAAACCAAAAAAGTTTTCGTTTTAATGTCTCTCCTTGGACAATATAGGGTCTTACCTGCAATAACCCAGCCTTCTACTTCACACCTCTTGGGTTCGAAGGGCAATGCTCATAGGAACCTTATGGTTCCTAAAACCACAAAAGAAGGTATAAAACCTGTTTTATGAACAATTATGATTGTCATAAACCTTACTAGTTTTTTGAAAATTTTATTTTTCAATTTTAGAACATTAAACGCATCGGAATATGTCTCTAGATTGTTGCTGATGTTGAGTACTAGTGAACAGACTTTATTATGTTATTACTTCTTTGTTATTTTTCATATAAAAACTAATCATTACCAAAAAAACAAAATCATAACGTCTTTAAATGGTGGTCAATTAATTATATAAAATAGAAATATATCATTGCCAATGGAAATTTATAAATTCTACTTAGGTTTGCAAGTAACCGTCTGAAGGTTTTTTAAGACGTCACTCTTTGTGGAAATCCCACGAATTACTTCCTATTTCTACATTAGAAGAATGCTTTAATCTCATAATGTAGAAATCGTGTTTTCTTTTCCTCTCCCTTCTTCTACAGTTAGCTTTAAATATTTTAGGGTGTCGTAAAATTAAAACCGTCATAAAGTAGATATGCATAATTCTCCTATTATTTTAATTAGCTTTGAAAGTTTTACGGTCATAAAATAGATATTGGTCGTTATTATATTATTTTACCATTTGGCTTGTATAAACCTTACATATTGGTTTAAAAAAAATCAACTTTTTGAATATAATTTGATGTAAATTATGCTTATGTTCTAGAATATTCGAATATTTTAGATAACTAACTTGAGCGTTGATTTTAAATTTTTCAGTATTGTTATTTCTTCCTCAGTAGAAGAGTAGACGATATTCATAAAAAATATCTGATAAACATCAGAAAAAAAATAAGAACAACTACTTACTTAATTTATTCTCTGGCGTTTAATGGAATTGAATTGTAGAAAATGGGCTATTTCTTTTTCTTTTTTATTAGATTAGGTTGGAAGCTAACTTATAAACTTTACTGCAAATTGTTAAGTCATTAAAAAAACAAAACAACAAAAACACAGCACCTTTGTATGCTATCAAATAATGAACGTTTTTTTGATAGCCATCAACAGTAACTGTTGTTGGAGAAAACCGTCCAAAAGCTCTCTTTGACTTAACTTAGTCTAGCTACTTTTCTATACCATATTATATTCCATTATTTATCACCAAAAAGTAGATGGCCTAGAGTTTAGGCAAAATAAAAAATATAGTTAAAAAATTTTACCGTTCAAAGCTTGCTTTAACTGAACGGTGAACATTTTTTAATTATGTGATCTTCTAAGTGTCTTTCTTGTTTGTATGTCGTTCTATTAGTATGGTGTTGTACAACAAGTAATATGGCTATTTTATTTTTTCTCTATCTAACAAATGAAAATATTAAATAGTATTTTTTTTTATTGATCTCGATTTTTCAACATTATCAAAATAAATCATAAATCAGATTTTTAAGATTAACGTGATGCAATGAACAGGTGACCGTCAAATTCTATTTATTTTTTTAAATCCCTCTGCTTCTCTATTCTCTCTCATACAACACGAGGAGGCCCCTCACCTCCACACTCAAAACAACTCCTTGAATGGATAGCTCGTATGTAAAATTAAATATAACAGGTAACCTTAAAATACCAAAGGTAGTAAAAGGTAAGGCACAACACGAATTACTTTTCTTTTTTCACAGTAATGCAATTAATAATTCATTTTTTATTTCTGTTTTAGAGGGTTCGAAAAAAAAAAAAAAAAAAAAATTCTCTGTCTCTCACTTATCATTCTCCATTTTACAATAAGTGGGGTAAAAAGGAAGTTTGAGGAAAAAAGGCTTTAAGTTTAACATATTAAAAGAGTACAATATAATTTTAAAATACTCATTTATTTATTGATTATTTTTTATATTTATTATCAGAAGCGAGACTAACAAATTGTAGATGTGCTGTTTTTAAAAATAAACCGTGTCTGAAGAAGAAACATTATCCGCGAAACGTCCAAAAAGAAAGTAAACATGTGGTTTAAGAACATTGTAATTTTCTTTACAAATTTTTTGACCATAAGTCAAGTGTATTTTTCTTTTTAAATTATAACAACAAATTGATAAACTTTTAATTCATAATGTAGGAGGTCAAAATGTCAGAATAAATATATTTCAAAACGTTTAGGTCTTTGATAAAGGTATTGCAGATAAAATAATATTTTTTTCTCCTTTCATTTATGGCATATATATTAATTAATATGATTGTGGATATTTTAGGTGACGGGCAAATCTTTTACGTATGATATTTACAGAGTTTTTAAAACAGCTGCCAGCCCCAGTGAACTTTCCACAGCTCATGCGTACGTGTTAATCTGGTTCCAGAGGGAGATAAGGTAAAGAAAAAGCCCGGCATGGCGTGTTAATATTTGCATGCAAATGCCCCCTCGGATACCGGCGTGTCGGCAAATGTTAAAAGGCGAAAAAATTTATGATCCACCATAAAGGGAGCAATAAACGTAATTCAACGGGGCCCCTCCCCTCCTCTGTAAAAGGTACATTTATAAAACGATTAAGTGATATTTTATATCAGCTTTACAGCCGCGGTTTGGTAGACACGCACCGTGAGGCCCTGATTACCGCAAGAGTTTTTCATCCTCAATAGTCGGCTGCATTAATAAAGACCGGTAATTTATGTCTTAGGTAAGCTATGGAGGTATTACTCACGGTTAACATATGTATGGAGGTCGGCCATCTTACCTTTCATGGACCTTTCTGTGTGTTCTGGCTTAGCTGCGAGAACACATGTCCACTCAAGCCCGCAGCTTGGTTATACAACTGCATGGAATCAGAGATGTTGTAGGTTTTCTTTTATTACCACAGTCATAACTATATACCATTTATTCAGAGCAGTCTTATATCCTGTGAAACAAGTATTTCTTAATTGTAATACTCTAGCCTGGTCGGGTCATCCCATACCAACACAATTCTGAACCTCTCCATCTCAGATTTTCTTCAATTATTGCGCAGGTATTGCATTGGCTTAGAATTTGAAAAGTATGAAATTTTACTGAGGCATGTCCACTCGTTTTAGAATTTCAGCTTCTGATACCAATGAAGCATTTTTTACCAATATTTTCAATGTAGTTTTGGGAATGAATACTAGATAATGGTGCATTTCCCGATTGAATACATATAGATCTTAATCGATATATTAACACTCAAAGTGAACCTCTAAAATTCAAATTACTAATATTTCGAATTTACTATAAAATTCATGGCAGTAATTTAATAAACACCCGAAATACGGGTCGAAACATTGCCTATTAACGAATTGATGAAATTATTTCTTTACCTCAACGCAAACCATCTCCTTCTGATTATAGAATTATTTAGGGTACTTATTTCTGTGTTGAGCTATGTCATAGATTAATTAGCACTACAATGTTGAACTATAAGTTATAGTGATAAATGTTCACATTCATACCAAATAATTTTTTTTTTATTTATTTATTTATTGATATTTACAACTGTATAAAAAAAATACAACAAGTAAATTTGATCATAATGACATAATGATATGATAAAGGATGTAGAAAAACTACCCAGTAGTAGAACTCTAAAAACAGTTTACAATATAAGGTCACGAGGCCATCTTCTTTTCAGGCGCCTCTTCAGGAAGCAAGGTTAGAAACTAGTGGGTTTGGGTGGTTTGGGAGTTTATTGAAATAATAATTTAATATCTATATGTATATCGAAAGATCAATAAAATGAATCTAATCAAACTATGTACACGAAGTAATAAGCAGAAAATAAAATAAAAACACTATTATGTACAATATTTAAACTCTCGAACCCTGAGCCCACTCTATCTAGCAGGTATGTGGGGTAGAGCAGGGCTCTGCGAGATCCCAGTGGGGGCTAAGTGCGCTGAAGCCGCAAATACTCTACATGAGTGGAGAATCTGACCATTGCCATAATTCTAACTGTCAAGTTTATTTTACAAAAGGTCTCTTGGCCAATGTCTTTTCAACCTTCGAGGTGTTGGAATTGGATAAGGATTGAAACAAGGATTAGGATGATTAGAAAAGTTTATTGGACTACTTGTAGCTGTTCCACATCTGAGAAAACGAATCCAGGTTTAATGTAAATAAATTCTGATTGCTTCCATGTTTTGTTATGCTGATTGCTCCATACACTGACACTAATCGCTAATTTATTCCAACAGCTGTTGAAGCAGATCAATAAATGAAGATGATCCGAGGGGACAAAAATCCTGTTGATGAAGTCATCAGGTTGAGAAATGGGCCGGTGGCTGGACATGTTTAGTAGCTAACAGGACACCTTAGGCCTGACTGATCTTCCACTCTGCTATATCTACTTAATTCCAAAAAGAAATAAATAAAAAAAATATATATTAAACAAGGCATTCCTAAGCATCTGAAGTTTTTTCTCACGTTGGATTCCTGAGATGTCCCTTGATAACTTAAATACATTTCTCAAACTGTGTCAACCTCTCTTATACTCTATAAAACGGCTGTGTTTTAGTTCTCATCCATTTTTCTTTTTGGATCGCTCATATTTCTCTCTTCTTTTTCTTGGTCTCCTTTTTCTAGAACAGTATCAATTATATTTTTGGTATTCTATAAACTGATATTATCTTAAGAATGATAGCGTTGTCATAACGTCTCTTCGCGGACTTCGTCTCTTCATTCGCCCTTTTATTAATAATATAGGAAAAATATTATGTTTTTTTGATTCATTATAAATTGATATTCAAATAATTATTCATTTTTTTATAAATGTAATTTCTATTTTTTATCTTTTATTCGTTTATTATTGCTATTGAATAGGGAATAATGAACCATTGTTAAATAATTATCACTTTTATTTTATGATACCTATTCGTTGCCTTATAGATGCCATAGAACATTTTAAAATCGACAAGGTTTTTCCACCAAAGTATTTGTTTTTTCAGAATAAATTAAAGGTAGAGTGGTATAAGGCATTAAAGACATAATTTCAAAATTACCTTAAATCGTCTACCTATCCTTTCCATTTCTTTTCGAAAAAGACGAAAATGAAAACTTCCTTTATCAGAACGAATCTCTTTTCTCAATTGATTGATCCGAAAACAATGATCCACCATGGACCTTCAAACTTACTAAAAACATTTTATACTTGTCCAAATACTCTAAAAATAATACCGAAACAGCTGAATATAAAGCTCACTTATCTCGTCTTCTTAAAAATGTATTTACATATTCGGATCAAAAGCAGACCAATCATTTTCCTTTGCAACCAATGATGCAAGGTCCAAAAATATACTACAAACTATCCAACATATTCATTGCCGAACTCAATACAATTGCAGCAGCACTTCACTTGTGCTTGTCTTAGTCTCACAACAATGTAAGAATAATTACAAACTCGGTAAGCTCGTTAGAAGGTTTAGTATCCTAAACACCCGAAAAGTTTTTGCATCAATTTCTACCTAAGCACTTTAAAAAAAGCTGGGTATGTAAGTTACATTTATATGGGTTCTGAGCCACGTAGAAATCGCAGAAAATGTAATGACTGATTGTCTTGCAAGAGAAGCACACGCGCTCCCGGAACGGGGTAAAGCAATCTTAACTCCATTAGAAATATGAAAATCTCTTGAAAAGAAAATAGAAGTATGATGGCAATCTTTGTGGAACGAAAGCCCTAGGAGTAACATACTCCTTGGAAACTAAAAATGATTAAAAAGGACGTCAAGCCCTGGGGTACCACCAGCCGCAAATGTCTAAGGGAGGTCGTACTGACTAGGCTGAGGTCACACGAGGCTCACTCACTCCTATCTTATCTCAAAACAAAAGCCTCCAAAATGCCAATATTGTAGCAACAGTTTGACATTTAGCCATATCTTCCAAGAATTCCTATACTTCACGTTACACCTCAATAGCTTATGATTTAACCCGGATATTTCAAAAACTTAGGACGATGATAAAACAATCAAATTAGTATTTAAATTTTTAAAATCAAAAGGTTTGTCGCAAATATACATCAAACAGATGAAAATATTAAAAATAAATAAATAAAAATATAAACAAACATTAATAAGGAATTAATGGGTATTGATGGCTAATGATGTTTTACGCCATCAAACAAAACCTTCCTATCATAATTTCAAGTACTTTTATTACCCTTCGTAGATCTATTTTCTTTAGCATTTGTGTTCTAGTGGCAAAGGACTTAATGGAAATAAGCGTATGACCCCTTTCCCTCTTCTGGTCCATATTTTCTGAAATAAAATAGTGCCAACCTATAATCAAGTGTTTTGACCTGTGATCATCATTATTATAATCAGTGAGAACTGATCTTATATGTTGCTACTTCATCTACAAAAATTCAAAAAGGATCACTAGGAACTTAGTTTTCTGGAGACGCCCCTCTTATAACTTGATGGAGGTTAAATTACAGAAGATAAACTGAGGACCTTATTGTTGGTTAGATAAAGTGATGAGCTTCTAATGTTAGCTTATCGTTGAACCATACTTCATTATCGGAGGAAGGAATTATGGCTGCAAAGTTAAGATAGCTAACATCACATTGACATACGATTCTGGAGGCTACGCCTGCAAGGTCTATGACCTAACCAGTCTTCACAACTGTGCTATCGTAAATGTCAAGCTAGATAAGTTTACGCTGACCTTTGTCAATGAAATCTGTTCTATACGGCGGCCACAACATCACATTCTCAAGGCCGCTCAAAGAACCCGCAACAACAATTGCTGAGAACATAGATTGCGGCAATGGCACAATAATGTCTTCTAGGCTAGGGTGCCGTAAGTAAGACCCTGCGCCCGCTGACACTATAAATAAGTAGTTTATGGGCGCAGGCTGATTGGAGACATTGTCTTTATGGGTCTATTGAGCCATAATCTGGACTTAGTCTATGTACAATAGCTGTAATGGCCACTCTTATCTTGCCTTATGAAGTCAGGAAAGCGACTTGACTCCACCACGGTTCTTGTTCTTATCTTACTACCCTTCTATATTTACAATCACTTCTCTTTTTGCAGATGCATTTAAACCGGTTATGTCCTTAGTTTCCATTTATATGTTACCATTTGCCAGGTATTATTTAAATGGAATGGATAGGTAGGTAGTCGCCCAATTTGTAGAAACTCCGCATAGTATGCATAAATATACTTCTGCAGTGTTGTATACGTCGAATGATTAATTGTTCTTAATTTAATGAATTATTAATCATTCTGAATATTGTAATTTTTTGCCTTTTTTTAAGATAACTAGGACTTTTTTTTTAATCAGATAGAAAAAATCCAGTAAACTGTTGTCAAATTCTTTATTAATTTATCTTTCAAATTTAATTTATTGTTTTAAATCATACATAAAGACCTTAATGTTCGTTATGTAACCGATCAAACCCGAACTACATATCACTCCTTCCATTATAAACTACCAAACCATTCAAACCCCCAAGTTTCTAGCCTTGCATCCTCTACCATTCCTGACAATCCTCCGAAGTGCCTGAAAGAAAATGGCCACGACACCTGCTAATGTAAAATGTCATTAGAGTGCTACCATTGGGTAGTATTTTTACACGCCTGTAACACTCCATTTTAACTAAGATCAAATTTACAGTTACAGTATAATCAAAATACAGTTGTAAATTTCAATAAAAATATTTTTTTTAAAAATGTATGGTTTTATCTGTCTACAAAACTATAATCATACATTTTGTGTTAATGTATTCTATTGATATTCAAATTATTATTTTTGCCTGGGTGTGAATTAATTCTTATTTAAAAAATTAGAAAAATGTGTTTTTCTTTGCGTTAGAATCTCTCACAACAAAGCTATTTAGCTTCAAAATAAATTTCAGATATGAGGAAGGAATTGCTAAGTACTTTTGAGAGTGCGAAAGAAGAGTTTGTTTCCTGGTTTTTCTATTGATTTCAGAACATAAGAAATTCTTTTTATTATTCATCCATGGATTTTCCGAAACAGCAGACCTCTTTTAAGGATGGAACCGTACCGAAATCCCAACAAAGCAATATGAAATATTTAGAAAAGCCCAGAACCAGGAAAAATATTTTAATGAGACAAGGTTTGCGGCCTATATCTTATATTTTTAAATTTTATATTAACGTTTTCGATAATCGTGTGAACAGTTTTGAATATATTAAATAGATGTTGAAATAGAAAGTATAATACTTTAATTTTTATAATTAAAAAAAAAACTTCTGTGGAATATAAATCACAATCATTAAACTATCTGTGAATACAAATTCAGAAAATACAATTAGCAAATTATATACTAACAAAATGTGGTCCCCCACAACTTCCAACTATTTTGATCAGAAATTAATCCTCACTAGTTTCAGAACAGATATTTTTATATTATTCACTGAGGAAATACTTTCTAGTACTTATTTTCCAGATGTGACTTTCAGTTGATGAAGTGACTAACTTTCAAAAGTTTACAGAAACGTACACGTAAAAATACACCTCGCTGTAAAATTTCAACATGTTTCTTTTTCAAAACTTTTTTGCAGAAATACAAAAATGTTACATTTTACAATCTGTTCTTAACCACATATTCAATGCTTGATTATTATAGAATAAATATTGAAAATGCTAAAAATGATATATAATTATCCTGTCAGAGGCTCATATATGGATTAAGTGAAATCAAAAAGTATTAATTTAAAAACTATTGTGACAAGAAAACGTTATCAGGCTGAAGACATGGAAAATCCCTCGCGCATGTGCCCGATAGTTAAAACTTCTGTTAAACCAGACATTTTATTTACGGGTTTCTAGTTATTCTTTATTACATATTATTGTATGTATATTATATTACATCCTATATACTTTTAACAATTCTTTAGCTTTCCAACGATATACGTTTATATGACTACTTTCATTTCCAAGCAAAAAACACATACTCGGAAAAAAATATTTTTCTCTTATCTCTTTAAGTTAATTATCAAATCCTTTCATAGTTTATATTTGTCCGTTTTTTACTACTGATAATAATGTGAAATGGTTAGTGATTTCAAATAAATAAAATTAAAGGTAATATAGAGGAAGCCGTTTTGAAAATTTGGCAGGTAAGCCCTAGCAAAGTATTTCAAAGAGAATAAGACCTAGCTGATATTTAAGATAATTTAATTGTACATTAACAAACTGAGTTTAACCAAAATCGTTTGAACTATTTCTGAGAAAACCCCAAAAATGTGAAAATCAATTCTTTAAAGTAGCACCTTTGGCAAGGGCTGGTAGCAATTTCAATTCCATATAACTTTTCCTTTTTGAGTGAAAGAGAAGTCAGATTAGAAACATGTGGGTTTGGGTGGTTGGAATGTTTGGTATCTGGTTTTGGTCAACTCGAAAATAAATGGAACATTGAGGTTCCTGACGGATGATGACTTTGTGACAAAGGAAGGATCATTAAGGAATTTGAATTGTAAGGATGGAATACGAGAGAAATTTGATTGACTACTTTTAAATGTAAATGGTTATTTAGAAGCTTTGTTTCTCAAAATCAGGGTAACAGTAGTTAGAGCGTTGTCAATCCAAGATTAAGTTATGTTAACGGTACGATAAGTCCTAAATCCATTGGGATTTTTATAGAATAATTATCCTATCGCATTTTTATTCGAACAACTTGTAATATAAGGTTATTTATATGCATTTTACAACACCTTTTCCGTTTTACTTCCACTGAATAAGAATATTCGTGTTTCTTGACTTAGAGACTTGGCATCATCTCGAAAACCCTTGAGTGTTGAGTACGTTCACTGCGGTTTCAGAGCCAACCGGCGGTCTACCGCAGAACTCGTTCCCCCTTCGACAGCCAATAGTCGTAAATAATATCCAGCTACATCGTAAACTACACCTCTCCCATTCCAGCTCCGGCAACAAATCAAATCCCACTAACGACTATAAGACTTAAAACAAGCCGTAAATCGTTGCCGCTATGTAAGGACGATTTCATACATTAACTGTTTATTGCCTCTAATGAGAGTTGAGGCTGATTTAATTACTCGAATGTAGTACATTAGCTTCCTCCTGTCATATAAATTATTCCCCCTGTCACAGTTATAGTGAATTAACTTTAGGAATTATGATAATTGCACAGGTGCAATCATTTCCAAATCTGTCCTTTGCGGCTTACAACTTCAAGATCGTTAGCTCTTGGCTGATGTTTCAAAACTCACATGCTCTTAATTGTCTGTATTCAATGATGTTAAGTGATTGTATTAGTACTACATGGTGAGGTGAAAAAACTTGCTTCAGAATATTATTTAATACTCTATATTTAATTTTTTAACTAGATATTAATTCTTCCATTATAAACTCCCTTCGAAATCCATTAGTTTTTAACCTTACTTCCTTTACCATTTCTATTAATCCTCGGAGGTGCCTGAAAAGAAGATAATGAAATGTTATTTGAGTGGTACCAATGGGTAGTTCCTCAACATGCATGTGTCATGCCATTATAATCCAACCTCAAATTTACTAGATTTTTTTTTATGTTAATGTCAATGCATAAATTAAAAAAAAAAAAATACCATGTTTCGGAGTATTTTTCCTATCTTCTGTGGAAATCAATATTTATTATAATAATTATTTTATCCATTTCACAGAAGAAATTTCGTCATCTATAGTGACCGCTTAAAAAGCCACGATTTGTCACTTTTTAATCAGTAAATTAGCACCCAGCTACTACAAAATTAAATATAGAGTATAAAATAACATTCTGAAGACAACTTCCTAGAAAATAATCAAGAATAATATGTGTAACATAAGAAAATATATGAAGAGATATTAAGTAAAATTAATTTATGAAAAATATGAGATAAATTAAATGTGGATAGTTATAATTAGCCTTGATGGAATTTTACTAATGAAATAAAGAGGAAAATTTTCAAAAATATTGTTATAATAAATAAGTTTAATGCTTGAACTGAGTGGAGGGAGGTTGCAAGCATTGTTGTGATAAAGTTTTAACAAATAGTGACTGTGATAAATGAATTTTAATTTTTGTTTTTAATCTGACAATGGACTAATTAGTGAATTAGACATAATGTAGGATATACTTATTAACAAAAAAATATGTTTATCTAATGTTTTAATGTTTCATAGAAATTTTTATTTTGACCTGGGCAGAATAGCCTGCATGAAGTTGAGTTTTTAAATCATTTAGTTTCAAAGTTGTAATAAGGTAAGATAAATTATAAATAATATTGTAGTATTTTGAATTGTTGAGGATCGTACATGTAATAGAAGCTGTCAGCCGGGTTGGCCGAAACGTCGGACTTGTAAGCAAAATAAAATATGAGATGTAGATAGTTGACCGTAGATTAATGCTTGAAGAAGTTTGTCGGGGGGTGCGGTTTTGTTTATTTATGTTGTTCTTTGCTGACCGCACCCCCCGACAAACTTCTTCAAGCAAAATAAAATATGTTGAGACTAAAATAAAAATTAAATTATTTATTAAAACAACATTAACCAGTCTCAAGAAAGTATTTAAGATTATAAGTAAAATAAGAAAATCTATTTGAATAAAATACTAACAAATATATTGACTTCCAACGTGTTGTGAATGTTTTTTTTTTATTTATTGAAATTACAACTGTAAAAAAAAAAAAATACAATAAGTAAATATGATAAATGTTTCAGAACACAGGATAATTTTGGAAAGGAATCGCCCAATGGTGAACTTCGATCATTAGTTCAAATTAGAAGATCCTTTGGCACTCTTTTTTTCACACATCTTGGAGGATCATCAGAGATTGTTAAGGGTGAGAGATTAAGAACTAATAGGTTTGGATGGGCAAGGATTTCGGAATGAAAGGATTTATATCTATTGCGGGCCAAATTGCAACGAATGGGATGTTTATGGTCTTTATGGATGAGTTTGTGACGTAATAAGTAGCATCAAGGATTTTACAGAGGATTGGATATGGGAGGAATTTGATGGGTAAAAACTCAATTCCGTACGTCCAAATATGTGTGATTATCATAATGGATAAGAATTTTACATGGTAAATGGGAAGTTTAGAGCATTTGGTCAAGTAGGTGTTGTAGTAATCGGAATCTACGAGCAGTTTCTTGTCTTTTCAGTCGAGTATGGGGATTCTAAGTAAGCCTCTTGTAAAGATGGAGTCTTATGTAGCGTATCTGTTCAATAGGTAAGATATTAAAACAGTAAAAGTTGAACACTTACTCTAATATAGAGTAGAGTTGTAAAAATAGATGCCATTGAAGTACAGATGTACAACTTTCTTAGCTGATATTTTTAGCTAGAACTGTGGTGATAATTTGTCAATAATACTAGTGTTAGGAATGGTAAGCAGGACATTAAGTGTATTGCATAATGCGAAGTGATTTACACAATACTGGTCAACACTTATTTCTGGGCATTACTAATAAGGTGATAATGGTCCTAACTGCTCAAATTTAATGTTTATGTTTTTAGATGACGAAACAATTATGCAAAAGAATTTCATCATTCAAAAATCTGGTTAGGCTCCGTTTTGTTGGAAATATTTGCGTTCCATTATACGATTCGGTAGTTATGAAATTTAGTTATAATGGAATATTTGAACACGGCAATGAGAGTCATACTAATACCATTTCGTTCTGTTTACTTATTATTATCTAAATATATACAGATGAAAACTATATTAGAGCAAATGCTACTCTTGACGTCAATAGATATACAATCTGTTGAAGGCATATTTACTATCTAAATGATGTGTAAATGCGCCTTACATTGTTGGTTGTAATAAGTTCACTTAGTCCATTATTTACCTTTGACGCTTTATAAACAAATGTATTCATTAAGATGAAGTGATATTTATCATCTCGTTTAAAAGGAAATATTTGGCCTCTATAGCTTTTGGTCATTACAGCACTATAAGCTGAAAACTGTTGGAAAATGTTTAATCTAGGTTTACACTAATGTTAAATGTAATGTAAAACATACGTGATAACAAAAACCAAAGAAACTAATAAATAATAACAAGAATCGATAAAGTCTTGAATAGTGTTTTAATCCAAACAATAAAATTTGCAAGCACAACATACAT
This sequence comes from Halyomorpha halys, assembly GCF_000696795.3. Classification (NCBI taxonomy): domain Eukaryota; kingdom Metazoa; phylum Arthropoda; class Insecta; order Hemiptera; family Pentatomidae; genus Halyomorpha; species Halyomorpha halys. The sequence continues at coordinate 519,575 of NW_027115949.1, forward strand.
GAGGTTGACCACAGAAGTAATCCTTTTAGAGTAACTATATGAAAATTTGGAAGCGTATAGGTTTCTCGTTCTCAGCTTCTGAATTACATTTGACAGAAGCGATATCAGTCTAATTACGAAATACGACTACACGAACTGGCTGCCATCTGTTTCAATTTAAATTATAATGACGGGCATACAAGTTCAAGGTATTTTAGAGGAAGATTTTTTGAAAATACCGTGATTAAGCCCTTTTAAACTCTGTTATTATCTGTTACATAATATTACCTAGTTTTACATTGATATCCTTTAATAATACCCCACTTATTCCTGTCGAACAGATCCGTTACTTAGGACTACATCTCGACAAACAACTGACATGGAATCCTCATACAAGACTAAAAAGACAAGAAACTGCTCGTAGATTCCGACTATTGCAACATTTACTAGACAAACGGTCTAAATTCCCAATTCATTACAAAAGACTGATATACATGACTATTATAAGGCCTATCTGGATATACGAAGTAAAATCCTTAATGCTCCCTACTTTGTCACAAATCAAGTCATCCATCAGGATCCTCAATGTTCCATATGTTGCCTATTTGGCCAGAACTAGATACCGTTCCTTCCATAATAAACTTCTCAACTACCCAAATCCACTTGTTTCTAACCTGGCTTCTCCTTCATTACCTAATAATCCTCCTAGGCGTCTGAAAAGAAGATGGCTTCGAGATCTCCTCTAGAAATGTTATTGGAGTTCTATCAGTGGGTAGATTCTCCACATGTTTTTATCTGTCACTATGTCACCTACAGCAAATTTACTTGTTGTATATATGTGCATACAGTTGTAAATATCAATAAATAAATTATTAAAAAAAAAAAAAAAGTTTTACATTGATAGTTTACTTAAAATTAGTTAGAGCCGATTATACCGAATCAGTCGCTGGAACATCCCAGTGATAATAATGCTAACACAAAGTTTATTCTTTGAAACTAATTTGGATTCGGAGAGACCTCAAACCATATATATACATCGACAACTAGAATCTGCGGTGGCTGCATAGAGACCATCCCTTGGTGGACGGACACCTTGGCTCTGCATGCGATGTTGCGCTACTGATTAATTTTTTTTAACCTTTAACATAAGTAATTTTCTTATAGTTTATGAACTCATTTGCTAAGATTAATGTGGTAATTTAACAAGATACGAGCAGCAGTTGTAATTTCTCCATATCCTTACACTAATTACACCTCACACTAGCAGTAGTCGCCTCGTCCTCGACCGTGACTAATGCTCGCCACTGAACATGATTTAATCAGAGGTCATCCGTCATCTGAGACCTACATGGTCTGTGCGGTTGTTGGGGCCCTTGATCAATGACAGTTCTCAAGGTCTTTGGCTTCTTAGTTCTATTCATATTTTCTTTTGGTTTATTCTAAGTATGATTAGTGAAATTTTTTGTTATTCAAAGATCTGCAAGTAGGTATTGTTGGAGGATAGTTCTAAATTACGTCAAATTCTTGAAAGGTATCTTCAAGTCAAAGCAGTCTAATATCTTGAAAACCTTTATTGTTTTTTATGCCTGTCAACATTTTTATTTTGACCTGTACAAAAGAGTAAAACTTACATTTGACTAGAATAAATTTTGATGGAATGCCGCTCTACTTATTCTGAAAGAAATCCTGTGCTTCAGTAAGCAAAATTGACTTCTTAAATCCTAGGAGAAAGTATAATGGAGGACATAAGCTGACAAGTAAAGTAAGTGAAGCCAAAAATAGCTCTTATGATGGACCAGTGACATGGTAGAGGATTATGGAAGATTACGATCCAATCACTGGCTGCCTTCTGTTTTAGTTTAAATTATAATTGCTGACTCTTAACCTCAACATTAGCTAAGAAGCTCCCTGGCCATAACCTTTTTACTCTAAAGGAGAGTAGGTGTATTGCTCTTCTAACTTAAATCATATGTTCAGTATTAGTTATAATATAGTATTAGTTATTTTTTTTTAGTTTTAGGAAAACAAAATTTCGACTTGAATACGACATATGGAAAATTCTGATTTGTTCTTACTTTTTATATTATTATTATATATTTTATTTATTTATTCTTTCTTGACTTTTATTTATTGTCATCTTATTTCATTAATTTCCCTTTTTGTGCATAATTTTGCTTTTTTATTTCTCTTATAACTTATTTTCCATTTTTACGGGTTATTACTTCTCTTGTTCATTCACTAAACCTGTGTTTTGTTTATTTTTATGTTATTATTTTACATTAGCAACATATAAATAGTTGATAACTATTTTTTGTTCCTATTGGAAGAAGACAGTTGACAGTATGAAGTAGATTGAAGGAAAATAGTCCAATAAAGGTATCAAAATAGTAATCATAAAGGTATCAAAGAACTAATAAAGGTATCTATAAAGACTAATAAAGGTATCAAAGAAAACTATTTATTGTTAACCAACGTTTCGCCCCACCTTGCAGGGCTTCGTCAGGACTGTATGATGATGGTAAAAAGGACAACTGACTTGTGTTGTCCACCAGTCAGCCCGGACGAAGCCTTGCAATGTGGGGCGAAATGCTGGTTAACAATAAATAGTTTTCTTTTACTATTTTGATGCCTTTATTGACCGCCACCTGGACTATCTTCCTCCAATTTATTTTTTGTTCGTTTTTGATCGCACTCCCACCTCCTTCATGGATTAATTTATTATATTTGTTGTAGAATCGACACAAAACGGTTTTTCTTTATGATTAAGCGTTGAATCCAGAAGCCTTGAGAAGTGAACATCAATCAAAGTGTGAGGTAGCTCCGAGATGATTCACTAACCCCGTCAAACTCGATAAAGGTCTTCAACTGACCAGCCTCAATCGATTCGACACGACCACCATTCAATCAGATGGATTGGTCATGTCTATCGGTCCACTTACCTTTCATCTGATACGGTCCTGCTCTTGATTTTGTTTTCATGAAAATTATTGTTCAGAAACACCTGACTGAGACTAAATATACTATAATTACGAGACTAGGAATAAATTAAGTCGGAGAGAAGTTATATCATTAAAATGTTGGCTATTTTATGTTGTTGTTATATTATATTCAATTTTATATTAAAGTGAAGAATTAAAATAAAATAAATCGTCTGGAATATATTCATACTTAATCAAAACATACCCAAACGTGGATGACAAGGTATGAATCCGAGATCCCAGCGTTTCTCTCCCATAATGAGAGCCGATCGAGACTGAGCGAGGGTTTGAAAGTAGTAGTTCCAGAGTTTAAACTCTAATGAAAAAAATCTTTAAAACAGAATATTTTCACATTTTCGATGGAAATTTTCATGGAGGCTATGTGATTAGTATCTAATAGACCAATTATTGACACCACAAACTGTCTATTAGTACCAAAGTGCAACTTCCCAGCTGGTAGAATCCAGGAAGCCCTGGCAGGAAGTACATCCGGTCCCTATTTTAAATAATTTCCGGTAGTTACCGGTCATTAACACATTAACATGGATGTGGTAGCTTCACACGTCGATAATTATTATAAAACCGTTAATAATACAGCAGACATATTTAAGATAATTGACAGTCTGCAATTGCTTGTTTAATTTTAACATACTAGTTATAAACTTCGCATCTCCTTATAAATACAGTTGTTGAAGAAGAATGCAAAAGTACAGAGGGATGTAAACCAACTCGGATATTACCACATTCTTTTTTGTACTTCCCTCTTCGGAAACGGTGCCATTAATGGTTGGGTAGAATGAATCACTAAAATGTAAATCTTTAGTAGCTTCTGATGCAGAATTAGCATCAACTTGTTTCCCGGCCTCTGGGCCATGTTCATGTCAGGATACGCCGGACGCCCAGAATCAGTCGTTAGTGAACGGTTTCCATAAGAGAGCAGTAACAATATTTCCAGGGCCCTAACGAGCCATATAACGGAACGCATTAACATTTAATAACGCAAACGAGCCGCTACAATATATATACAGAGCAGTAACAATAATACATCAGCGGAACCTGATCATTGAGCAATTCCTCTTGCCAGCACGATTTCTAAAACACTTGTAAAAACGGAATTGTTAGATTTTTTTTTTATTATTATTTACTAACTAATTACCTGCCCGTCCTTTCCAAAAAACTCAAGAAGAATTTTCATCGTTTATATCAGTGGTTCTCTAGCTTTTATCACCACAGCACCTTTTTTGGGTCAAATATATTTTGCACCAACTTTGGAAACCGCTTCGTTTCCATTGTTTAACCGCATGGTTTAGATGACCCTTTTTACACATATTAAATTTTCTTATTTTGTAGATTAATGGTTTATATTATTTAATTACATTAATTATAGGATTTCAATGTTGGTTTTTTTTTTTTAATTTTTGAGAAAAATATTTTTACCAGCAAAAATAGGGTTTTACCGGAGAATTTCCTGTTATTTTATTATTTTGGGTTCTTTTTCCGCAAGGACATAAAAAAAAAATTGTTTATGTCTTCGGAACTAAAAGTTACGGCTATGTTATGTAAAAAGTTATTTTTAACGAAAGCACCGCGGTGTGAATGAGTTGCAGAGGAAATCCAAAATTATACCATCCAGCTTTATGAGTCTTACAACGAACACAAGCTCATGACGAGCGTATGTCGTAAGACTAGGAATATTAACATATGGCAAAGTATCGACACTCCATTTGATAAGTTACCTTAACTAAAGTAGCTGTTAACAGCATCGATACCACCCACACTGATTTCATTACACTGAAAACTTGATGTGCAAAAAAAAAAAAAAAAAGTTTCGATACCGATATCATTTAGACAAAAATCATAGGTATGAATAAAATCATTATCTTATCCAGTGCGTAGTTTTGAAATTGGTATCGCAAATGTTGAATGGAAAATTTTGATACCTCCAAAGCATGAAATGGAAGATATCGTTACTTGAATAGCAATTATTAGACATAAAGTTGTACAGAATGCGCCTTCAACTTAAGGTCGGGCATTACGTCAGCTTAGAACGCTGGTTGGGTTTCATTAGCGGACTGTATTTATTGCAAAGAAAATTGTCATAAATTGAAGAAAAAATCTAAATCTAGAACTGAATAATTATTGTTTAACTGTTAATGAATTTTAATTTAGAGTCTCTGGAAATTGTGGCTGTTGATGTCATCATTCACATGAATGTACAAGAGGTAAAAGGTATCGAAATAGGTGAACTCACTCTCATGATTCCTTCAGCTTCTCCTCCGCAACCCTTTCTTCTAATGTCGGGAAACTACTTCCTAAATGTTCTACTCACCTAATTATCACAAAATATTTTCTTATAAATAATGAATACTTTCATTTGAATTCAATCCCTTTCTCATGCCCTTAGACTCTTCTTCTCTCCACAAATGGCGCTCAGGTTGTAAGGTTTTACTATTAGCCCCAAGGGGCGCTAGCAGTTCGATTCTAGAGATCATGGGAAGTGCCGAAACGTCTCTATTCGTAGCTACGTTAAAACTATTTAAGGAAAAATCTCCAACTGATATTGGATCTTTTTAATCTTATTTTGACCAATTAAATTTTATCGAAAGTACATTTAATAAAAAGCGGACAAAACATCTTGGTTTTTCATTCTCCGCCATATTATTTCAAGATGTGTGGTAATGTGGCTCGAAATCCTTTCAGGATTCATATAAAGTTCCATCGAAATCGGTTCAGCCATAATGTCGTAATTTGATCAAAAATTCTTGGTGATGCGGTTTGGTACAACACAATAAAAGTTTAGTTTTTTTTTTTGGTATTGTCTATTTGGCCTAAATTATTTTTAATTTTGTATTTCTGGAGTGTGTCCCTTCTGTCACATTTGAAAATACCTGGTTTTAGGAAAATTACAACATCTAGAACATTGTGGTCCTGAGGGATGATGACTTGTTTTGTTACAGAGTAAGGTGCATTGAGGATTTCACAAAGGATTTTGGATTGGTTATGGGAGGAACTGGATTAAAATCTTTAGGAATTCGGAAGTTTAGTGGAGCCCCAAAACTCGACTCAATGGATTGGAAGTACTGACCATTTGTCAAGTAAGTGCAGTAATCGTTGGAATTAACGTGCAATTTTCAGTCTTGTTTGAGGATTCTAAGTCACTCGTTTGTCAAGATGTAGTTCAAGGTAAAGGATCTAAGGTAAGAGCTACATTATTAAAGTATACTGTAGGGAAAGAGCTACATTATTAAAGTATGATAGTATATGATTTGATAGTATTTTTGGGGATTTATTTTTATACTCCAATTTCGACACCATTCTTCGAGGCATTGGACAGTTTGGGATGTAATCAAAGGGTTATTATTAACTGCGAGCACACATGTCTGATAGGTATACGTGGTGGAGATAGGGTTAGGATTGGTCGGGATGTCAGCTGTATAGAATGTGTAGAGGATGGGACCGAGGATACTACCTTGAGGAACACCAGCGTACTGAGAGAAGAGAGATGAATATATGTAAATGAATAAATAACTACAAGTACTAAAAAAAATAAATTTTGTAACCAATCCTTCAAAATTAAATTGGTTTATTTGATATGGACTGACCCGCAAATAGGTACATGTGTTATTTTATTTATAACAAGGGATTTGTATCTAATTTACATAGTCGTTTATTCCAATGATTATAATTTTAATAGGCTTCAGAGAGGATATATTCCATTTTACGATTTCCCCTAATTAGTTTCTTAATGCCTTCTAATTCTATCTCATTATAACCTTTCCTACAGATTATTGCATAGCCATAATTCAACGACTGGCCGATTATTTGACTTATAAGTATGGAATAAATTATTCACATACTTTTACCCTACCTGTTACCTGTCAGTTGTCATTTATTTTGATATATGTTATGCTAATATGCTGTGAATATATCGCAGAATGTTAATCATGACTTTGCTTATCTTAAAATAGTAATTGCTTCTCAAACTTAATTTTTTTTTCTTTCACAATGTAAATAAAATTCCTAGTCCCTTAATTTAATGGTTCAAGAAATTAATTCCTGAAATACTATTTTTACTACTTGTTTCGTTCTTTTATATTTTCATAAATTGAGAAATATAATTAGGAGTTAGAATAAATACATAAATACTTTAAATAATCAAAATTAAATTTTTATTTACATGTCTCGTGGAATGACCAAACTATAGAAAATATATAGAGGATTTTATGAATATAGTGATTTATTTTTTGATGATTGATTTTTTTTATGTCCAATTAAAAATCAAATATGAAAATTATTTGAACTGAATTCATCATGCTTGAAAAATAGATAGATAATTTGTAATTTTAATGCCACCAAGAGAAATGTCATTAATAGTAATATATAGTTTTTCTTTCACGTCAATATTGTGAGTTTGACGTTTAATAAAAAGAATTCTCTACAAATATTTGCCCTCTAATGCTTCAGTACAATTACAGAAACAAATAAAAAACTCTGTTTTTGTATATACAAATTTTTCAGAATTTAAAAAACATATATATTAAAAAACTAGTGCAGTTTTTTCACTTTTACTTACCTTCCTGTCTTGTTAAAATTAATCCTCACTCGTTTCAAAATAGATGTCTCTATATTATTTACTGTAGCAATATTTTCCCAAATAAATTTTCCAAATGAATATTTCAACTGTCATATAGACTAATTCCAATTTTAGCAGTTTAAAAAAACTATTACGTTTAATAATATTCCTGATTGGAAAATTTTTATATTCTGTTACAAAAGCATAACTAAAATATAAAAATATAACAGTTATTGAATTTTAAATTCTGCTCTTAAACATTTATTTAATGTTGAATAGTTATAGAATCTATATTGAAAATACTAAGAATGGTTTTATAGAGTTGGTCACTCAGGCAACTCAAATGCTTATGTATGGATTAAGTGAAACTAAAATGAAATTGAAAACAATCCGCATTCACTTGCCTGTTAAACTGCTAACTCGTGCTAGAACGGACATTTTATGTATGCGTTTTTCGTCATAATCAAATTTTTCACAATCACAATACTTTCCCCTATCAATATATATTTCACGTATAGACAAGTGAAAGTAATAAATCTTATGTAATTTTAAAAATTCAATGCTAGATAACAACATGTATGGGACTGTAAACCGAATAATTTTTTTATTACTTTTCCGATTTTTTTAAAGTAATATAAGACGTTATTCTATACGAAATTATAAATTTCAAAATTATTTAAAACCGACAAGCACAACTTATCATTAGCATATTCGCAAATAGTTAATTTATTAAAAAAGTAATTTATATTTATTTTTTTAAATTTATGATTTCACTTTTTAAATTTTTTTTTAACACATTTGTCGTTACCCTCTTATAACGTTTCCTCTTTTTAACTGTTGTTAAATGACACTTTGTCATCTTCTGGTACTTCGTATATATTTTTAACATTTTCTAAAACCATTTGTCGTCACCCTGTCACACGCTTTCCTCTTCTAAATATTTTCTACTTTTTACTTTCTTTTTTTTTACCCACTTGTAACGTTTCCTCTTAAAAACTATTTGTCATCTCTATAACGTATTTTTTAATTTGGAGTTTGGCCGCTCACGGCGCAGAAGCTACTTGGCGGTAAGATTTCAAGCTAACAGGTTCGTTTTGTATTTTATTCTCTTTTTATCCCTCTCTTTATTTAACACCTCTCCCCTCCTTCTTTTCTATTCTTTTCTCAATTTTCCTAATCCAAATTATTAGTTGTTTTTTTCCATAATTTTTATTTTTATTTATAAACTAAAATATTCACATTTCTTTGCATTATATAACTTCATTTTTATTTTATTTACTTATTTATGTTATTTCACCTACGTATTCAATTACCTATGTATACATTTTATTTTCCACTTCTCTCATTATTAATTTCATTCTGTACTATTATTTACTTTATATCATTCTGTTTATATTTTCTGCATTCAATAGTTGTTATCTAGTTCTGTTCTTAGCCCTAATGAAGGCTAGAAATTCTGACCGAAACGTTGGCACAATTAAATAAGTTACTTCAAATTATTTGTGTTTTATTTTGACCGCATCCCCCAACCATCTTCTCCTCGTATAAGTTATCCACGGTCAACTGTATCTCACGATTATGATATGGGAAATAAAGAAATTGATTAACTTGATAGCTATAGAACTTTTAAACCATTTTTTAATATCATAATTTTATTTACTTATTTTTTCTGACTTTCGATTAGGAACAAATAAAAATTTAGGCACCGATTTCACGTTTTGTGAAATAATTCTAAAAATAGACAAAATGTTTTTTGTTCTTAGCCTCATACTGAAGCGTTTGTGAATTCATGTGAATTTTATTTACATATTGTCATGGGCTGAAATATAGAAAAGTTTCATTTTTGTGCTGTGTGCGATCTAAATAAAAATATTCTTCAAAAGCTTGAGAGTTTATTATTATCTTTCATTAACACTAATTTTCTCTTGTGGATAGTGTCATTTTACTGAAAAATAGTTGTCATTATTTAAGAATTATCAAAGTAAAAAACATTTTTTTTTTTTATTAAGTAGGCAAGAGTAGCAATAATATTTAATCCGAAATATTCAATCTTATTCGAGTAGTCTTTTCCATATACGATGTCATCTTAATTATCATTATAAATCCATAAAAAATATTATAAATTGTTTACGTCCATTTATTCCTGAGGGAGGGAATGTGTATGAAAATACACGAATATGAATAAATTAAACTTTATATTTTCTACCTAAAGCCTGTTGAACAGATTCGATACTTAGGACTCCATCTTGGCAAGAGACTAAACAATCCAATCCACACACAAGACTGAAACGACAAGAAACTGCTCGTAGATTCCGATTGCTTCAACACTTTCTTGACAAACGCTCTAAACTTCCCATTCGCTACAAAAAAGTAGTATACGCTACGATAATCAGACCAATTTGGACATATGGAATTGATCTCTGGGGCTCTACCACACCATCAAATTCCTCCCGCATCCAATCCTTACAATCCAAAATCCTACGTAAAATCCTTGATGCTCCTTATTACGTTACAAATAAACTCATCCACAAAGACCTCCACAAACATCCCATTCGTTGCAGATTTGGCCCAAAACAGATATGCGTCTTTTCGTTCCAAACTCCTTACCCATCCTAACCCATTAATTCTTAATCTTTCATCCTTAACAATCCCTGATAACCCTTAGAGGCGTCTGAAAAGAAGATGGCCACGGGACCTTCTAATTTAAATTAAGCTAGAAGTACCACCAATGGGTGGTTCCTTCCCAAGATTTTCAATTGTAAATGAAACTTACCACATATTTACTTATTGCATTTATTACTTGTACAGTTGTAAATCACATTAAATAAATAAATTTAAAAAAATCATTTGCATTACATTTTAATTTATGAAACTTATATCTGCTTTGAATAATTATATAGAGAAACTTCATTCTTCATAAATAGTTATTCTATTTATGGAATGGTGTTATAGTTATCACCATTCCATCATCTCAGTCGAACCAATAAAAAGACTTTTCGGTCACTTTTCGAGTCCACAATAAATAAATATATAAATTTTTATTATATCAGATTAGAATTTACGTGACTGCTATAACTAAAGATATTGCTTATAGCTTCTTGAGCTTCCCATGGCCCACCCAGACAAGTAGTAACGACAGTTCTTTGCCCTTCTGAATCACCTTACCTGCGGAAGGTGATACTCGAGTACCGGATGCGAACTGAGTAAAAAACATTGTTTATTATTTGGTGTGAGAGTGGCTGTCTCACCTTATAGAGCTGTTCAATCCTCAGGTACAGACGGCGAGACAGTAAGGGAATGATAAAAATTTATTGGGGCCACTAACAGGGTACCGCCCTCACAGATCAAAGAGCCGATTGGTTTCCAAGTCAAGTGTGTGGCAGATGCCAGGATAACTGTCTAATTTTACGAGAGAAAGTGTTTAGGAGTCTGGGAGTTCCCTTTTTTGAAATGGTTTGTTTACTGTCATGTTAGTTTATAAGTTTCGGTTCCACTCTACCTGTCAAGTACAGGAGAGTTCAAAAAAGTCAAACAGTTTATTTTGCTTTTGTAATTTTTCCAGGATTTGATAATTTATCTGCTGCTGATATCTATTTCGTTTTAGGGTGATTTCAGTTGTACATTGACTGTGATGTTCATTTTAATTTTAAATAAACCCAACTCAAATCGTTCATCTATTAAAATATTAAATAAAATACATATATAGGGACTTGGCTGCCTTGTGGGCGTAGGTCCCAGAGCACTGGAGTTCGATTCCTATCAGGAGTTAATATTTAGTTTTCTCCGGCAAATCTGGTAGCCGTCTGGGGTTGGCCAAGAGGACTAGGAGGGGAGTCCCACTTCTCGGACTAATTCCCCCCACTAAATACCAATTACCTTACCTTTTAATGAGGCTTTATTAGAAAGATTTTATTTCTATCCATGTTGTCGAGAGTGGCCATTAATCATCAGAATTTTTCGTTTTATGTTTTTGGTTCGTATATCATTTTTATAATCCGAATTTTAGTTTTTTCCCCACAGCAAATTGTGGATAAATAAATGAATTATTCATTTTTCTTCTTCAATTATTACTTTACTTTCTTTTTCAAAAACCAATTTTTTGATTAATATCAAATTAAAAAAAAACATAAAATATGTTACATCACTAATTTTATCTTAGCTTGGTCTCGTAATTTCTCCTTCAGTATCAGGCTTGAAACATTCTCTACCTCCACTCAGCTATTACCGAGAAAACATTGTTAGCGCAAAGATTATAAATGTCAGTTTAATCAATGACAAGGAAAAACCAGAGAATAAATGTTTATTTATAACCTGTCTAGCTGTGAGAAAATAGTGTTGTCATCAGTATTTTTAACAGCCGCACTGTATAATTAGTTACCTAGAAATGTTCTTGTTGAATTAATAAATTTTAATCGCTATGAGGAAATAGACGTTGTAATAAATGATTCGTGAATTACAGAAAACCTACGTCTCCTAGTATAAATATGTACAAGTGGGAGGAGATAAGTTTCAGTAATTTGCGATTTAACAATTTTGTTTCTGTGAAAACAATGATAGTATTGCATAAAATGCTACAATTCTTTTATGGTTTATTATTCATAATAATTGACGTTATGTAACATTTCTAACATCTTTTTAAAAAAGAAAAAAATGAAAGAACAGGTTGTTTTTTATTTATTTATTATTTTTTATATGCTTTCCATGATTCCATTACTCTTTATGTCTAGCCCCTGTGGATGATATATGGGCGTATATAACGTAAAAAAAAGTGTCAGTTTTCTAAGGACATCATGAAGTGGCCCGTGACTTTGGGACTGAATTTAAAAACCATCGGCCAACTAGTATCAGAGAGAATTTGCGGACTGTGGATAATGGGTGAACAGTTTGTTCAACAGATTTTTGGCTTCTACTTGTCTTGAAACGTATAATCTAATTTTGTTTTTATCTTAGTTGATTATAAGGTTCGTCACTAGGAATAAATATATCTACGATTTAACGTCCTGACATATGTAATTCGGCTTTTTTTTTTATTATTATTACTGTGTATAATTATTTTTTTGTACATTTTCAGATTTTATTTTCATTAAAAAATTATAAATCATCAACATATTAATCTAATAAAAAATTATATTTCAAAAGCATTAGCTAGTAATACTATAAAGATTAAATAAGCCTTCCTTGATTATGAATTTTTTTCTGGCAATTTTCAACTGCCAGAAAATCAATAAATCTTTTGTCCTCATCCATATTACTTCTAATGTTCAACTCATTGTGTAAAAGTTATAATTTGTTCACTAATTCTCAATTTCCAGGTCAATTTCATTGCTTTAGACATTTTATTTTTTAGTATAAGAAATGCTTTTTTTTAAAAGTTTCATTTATTAAATTTATCGATATAATATTTAACAAAAAATAAGCAACCATTATATAAACATGCATAATTGTAGAGTATAAATAACATTTTCGCGAATTATCATTTGAAAATTACACGTTAAGTTGATAAAAATTAATTTAGTAAACGAAAAAAAATTTTTTTTATAGTTTACTATTAACAGATATGCAGGGAAATAAATTGATTCTTTGATATCTAAAATGTACATCACTTCACTCACTTCACGGAGAAAAAAAAATAATAACACAAATTGTTTATGACATTTAATATCTACTTGTCATAATCGTATTGTTTAGACTGAGTTTATGTAAAGAACTACTATCGGACGATACTATGGCTAGATATCGCGAGTCATGGGCATAATTAAAATTAATGTCTTCATCCTGTTTATGCTCTACGATAAAATAAAGGACGAATTTTTTTTTTAAAAACAAAACTTTTAATAACCTCGTTGATTTAATGGCGTACTTATACACATGAGCTGAAATAGTACTTTCTATCTACTCATACCTATGCACATTTATATCATAGGAAGTCCTAACGCCAAAGGTACCAACTAACATTTCCAATGTACTACATATTATTACTCTATTGACATCTGCTCCCATTATTTCCTTGTTGGAAACACGCAAGACGCTTAGTAAGAAATGAAGTGTTTCATGGATGATTTTTTTCTTTTTATTATCTTTATTGGAATTTACAACTGTACCTAATTATACAGTTATTAAATTTGATGTATGTTATAATGGAGTGATACAGGCGTATAGAGGAACTACCTATTGGTAGCACTCTAATGAAGTGTTTACATTGGCAGGTCTCGTGGCCATCTTCTTTTCAGGCGTCTCGGAGGATTGTCAGGAATGGAAGAGAAATCAAGGTTAGAAGCTAGTGGGTTTGGATGGTTAGGGAGTTTATAACTTTCATAGATGAAATTAAAATCGGAAAACCACTGTATGTTTACCGCTCCGAAGATTAAATTAAACCAATCTTCAAACTGTCGTGGAAGATTAATCCCTTCTTAGTACATAAGTATCACATTCTGTCTATCGCACGATAAAAATGTAGTACGATACCTTACCGCACGATAGTTGTATCACGCATAGAGCCAGACTTGATCTTAAATTTCTAATGTGGTTAAGTTGAGCACAATAGTTTGAAATTCTTACAACCAAAATCATAAACTATAGGCTTATCATTGCTACTTAGGGAATTTGGGACTAAACTCTTAATGTCTAGGCTTAGAGCTCAACCCAAGATAACATGAATGACAAGTGACAGTCTGCCTTCCTTTCTAAAAATAGCATAAATCAGATTTAGCCTGACATTGAGTGGATGTCAGGAGGTACCAAGTAATGCTCAAAATCCTAAAAGGTGAAGCATAGGTAGTCGTCCTACCCTCATTAAACAACAGTTTCAAAAACTGGTCAAAGATATTTTCAAGGGTCTTTTCAATTGCTACATATCGATGTACGAATGATCTATCAGTTCCTTTGTTTTAAAACTTTTAAATATTATAATTTCTTTTATAACTATCACTTTACCAAATTACCTCGGAATCCGAGATTGAACGTTTATTCTTTAAAGATTTTCATGGTAAATAAGCTTCGAAAACGAATTAGTGCTGAGAATTTATTTTATTAATAATGGTGCGGAAAATTGAAAAAACAACACATTGAACAAAATCATTTTGGAATACAGTTTCTTATTAATTTGTGTCCCTGGCGGTCGGATAGCAATCCATACGTAATTTTTAAACTATTTTCTGGGGTTGTTACACATATTTTAAATTGGGGTATACGGTGACAACTAAATCATCTATCACTTTTAATAAGACATTAAAGATTTTATTTTAAATACAAAAGATTTTACGATAACCAATTTAATCTTATAGATATCTTTATGTGATTAAGAAATCATAAATCATAACTATTAATCTAAATTTCTTGGGTTAACCTATTTACCTATATTTTTGTTGGAGGTCTGTAGAGGATAACTAAAACAAAATAATTGATATTTGTTTTTATTTATTCTGGGGGGTTAACATTTTGGACCAGATGCTGTGGAGTTCAACGGTCATCGCAGTTAGGCCGAAGCGTCAGATGTGAACTAAGATTTGTCTTGGACTCATCCATTATTGTAACTATTATGAAACATTAATACTCATGCATCTAACACTTCTGTTATTTTTTTCTTATTGCTATGGGCTTTAAATTTTGGTAATGTAAAATTTGCTTTCTATACCTATTTAGGTATAGTAATAAAAAAAAAAAAAAACTGGCAGGCGCAGAAGGAAAAATCGGAGAAAATTGATACGTTTATACATACATAATCTTGAATGGAATATGATTCCTTTTAATACACTTTTTAAAATAAATGTTCTGTCATTCCGAGAAACGGGATTAGTATTTTATCAGGGAAAACTTTTCACTAGATAAAATGAATAGCATTTTTCTAACCTATGAATAATGTAATGATTGAGCACTACACGCTCACTTTTCCTCGTCAGGTAAATCCCACTTAATCGCTCTGTTTTTCTTATCCTAAGAGATTAATAACTCTATTGGCAAAACGGTTGTGTCAACAGAGGATAAGGCCAGGGATAGCTCGATAAGGAGGAGCTCATATACTGCCGTTTAATCTTAATAACCCCATTATTTGCCTCTTCGAGTACACATAAGGAAAACGTATGACAGATTTATTGCTCCTTTTCTTTCTATTATCCTGGCAAACGTTCCTTCAACTTATAAGTAAATCTCAGATTTGCCAAAAAATGTTTATTTATGAGAGAAGGATAGAATTTTGCGGATTTTTTTTTTCGATACTGGGTATCAACGTCACAATATTTTAAACGTGTATTAGGCAGGTCAAACATGTGAGTGGTAGAAAACCTACCTAACTACATTCAATATAGAGATGACCTAAAATAAGATTATTTGCCGCTCGTATTTATACAAAATTCTATACATTTTTAGCTAGCTATTCGTACAGTAAATTTCTGTATTTTGGTTTATTTGAACTAATGTTCTAAAGCACTCAACTAGTGCAGGAATTAATAGCATAAATGTTATTACATTTATTCATACGAGTACGTGATCCTCTTAGTGTTTTAAAGGAAAAATACAACTATTGCAGAAAAATAAGATGCAATTTAAATATTTATTTGATCTTTAAAAACACATATAAAAAAAAAAACGGAACGCCATCATTTTGACAGACGTAACACGTGCTCCTACTGTACTAAGACAAAGAGTCAGGTTGGTGAATCCTTACGCTTCCTAACGATTTTTCCCAACATCCTTATAAAAAAATCAATGTTGCATAAATTTCTCTAATCCACTGTTCCTATTCAACTTCTTGTGGCTTGAATCTCCACAACAAAGTTTTCTACTTTTTTCCAACTCAAAATATCTTACACCTCTTCATCTCAGCTCCAATAGAGGTGATTCTCTGTTCTATCCGTAGTTGTAATTCTTCCTACATCAGCGGCACCAAAACCATCTCAAAAACCGCATTTTCCAACACAAAACGTCTATGAACTCCCATAAACCGTCTGCCTCCAAACTTTCGGAACACGCTTTGACACTCATTTCTTAAACTTTGGCCTAACATTATTACTTGCTACAGTCCCAAACCATAAAAATCAGCTTATTTCCGAATCTATTCATATTCGTTTGGAACACAAATGAAGACAATCATAAAATACATAATGACTATCAGACTTATTAACATATCTCAATCTCCTTCACTACATATCTTTCTTAATTATCTACGTATATCTGCTACTCTTATTAAACTATGCTTTACACTTATCTCATATTTTCACATCGTATTTACATTATTGCATTTATTGCATTGTATACCCCCTCAATTAATTAATTTAATATCTACTTATAGTATCATTTAATATCTACTTATATTTCCAATAATTGTCATACTTTACTATATTTTCGTATTTATAATACATTATTCCTTAATTTAGCTTTATTATATAATCAACATTTTGTAACTATGAAATGTACCCACTTTTCCATCCACCTTTCCGCTTTCCTCATTATTTGTGTTTCTTCCTAAGCAAAAGATAGGTGTGATAGGATTTTTATTTTTTTCCTCTTTTTTCTTGAGCTTTGTTTCTTCTATACATATTTCTTTAATTTCCCGTCTGTTACTATTACTGTTTCTTTTTTATTTAAATTTATTGCTTTATATTTTTTTTAAAATTTACTTTGTTCATTTTTATACAATTTTTCTCATATTTTTTAGTTTTACCTTAGTTTACTCTTTATTACATGTTATTTCATACTCTTTCTTATAACGCAAGCAATATTTTAGTTTTTGTATTTTGATATTAGCTCTGATGAAGCCCTATTAAGTGGAATCGTTGGCGCTTAATACTTGGTTATGTCCCGTTTCAGTTCCATTTGACCGTATCTGGACCATCTAATTCATATTAGTTACATAAGGTCAATCAGTTATCTACCTATAATTTTTTTCAGATTAGATTAAAGTTTCTATCTCGGGAACTTATTATATCGGCAATTCAAACTTTTAAGCTTAAAGAAACTTAATCTTGCTGGTTTGTCACATTTACTGATTGTCATCAACCTGAAGACAGGTGTGAAGTAATAAATACAGCCATGTAAACAAAATATCCACTGTTTTCTGTTATGTTAAATATTTGATTCATTTAATGATTTCATTTTATTGAAGATAGTCCATACATTAAAAAAAATACATATGCAAAGAGTTTTTCTTGTTATTGTTTAATCCAAAGAGTTTTGTATTTCTCTCATGACCACCTAATAGAATAAAAAAAACAACACGTTAACATTAAAAAAAGAAAGTTCTTGTGTTAGAGCAATCAGGCTTATAATTCAACTTATAGCATTTGCTCACGTCGTTGAGCCGTGTAAGAATGTTGTCAGCCTTCGTTTAGCAGAATGAGCCCAACAAATCCATTAAGTTGCTCTGACATTAATGTATTGCCCTCATGTCAATCCCTTTAGAATTTTTTTTTTACCCCTTGTAGGAATTAGCGCGTTTTCTAACGTTTACTCATGATTAAATAGCGAAAAAAAAAAATTGATTTAGTTGAAGTATGAGTGCTGAAGTGAAATGAACACTGCGAACGTGAAATACAACGGGTTCTGTTTCTGTTCTGTAACTACTACATCATCACATATTATGGCGCCTTATAATATTTTCACCTACTTGTTTATGAAAAATATAATAAGGAAGTATTGTGATGGTGAAATATTTTTAATGCCAGATTTAGACGGAAATACATTTTGAGGTCCCCTAAGTACCAAATAACCAAGTTTCGCTAAATGATCTGTGTTAAAACTTTTTTGATAAAACCGACTAACCGGAAGTGTCACATTATAGAATCGATTTTCTCGAAAACGGCTCTAAAAATTTTGACTAAACTCAAGAGTGTCAATATGCAATTAAAGGGTATTTAATATCAGCCGGATCTTAATCTCATTTAAACACTATGAAAGGACCTAAACAGTGAATTTTCTAAATGGCTTATTCTAAAGTACCTTGATTTTTTTTTGTTGGAATTAATTAACCATTTTATATTTTAATTAGTATTGATTAGTAGATAAATATAAACAGTGTATGAAGTATGCCTTCACCCTAATGCCAGGAACACTTCACTTTTGGTTGGATGGTTGGGTTTGAGTGGACTGTATATAAATGAAAATGGTTGGAAGATAATAAAATTTTATTTTATAAATTACAAGTGGTGTAGGAGTGGCCGAAAGAAACATTTATGGTTAAAGGGTTAGTAAATTTTGAATGACTGGGCTATGGAAAATTGTAGATATAATGAGGTGGTTAATTATTGCCAGGTGGACTCATAGAAGATTTTCCTGATGAGAGAACAAAGAAGAAAAAATGGACTGCTTCTGGCAGAAGACAAAATGGCTCTCTCTCTCCTGGGTTACTTCTCACCACAGAGAGCGCTGGAGGTGAGTTTTGACTGTTCGCCACATGGGCGCCATAATGTATGATGGCAGCCCTTCCAATTCAACCTTTCGGTTGCCGTTGGTTAGGTGCCCTTAGCATGTATTTGACTGAGACGGCGCTTGCGCAGTATAGTTTTCTGTTTCGCCAGCCTGATAAATGTTTTAGTGAATTTTATTTATTTCATTAACATATATTTTAGCCTTTCAGTTTCTGCTATGTATTCCTGGGTCCACTCTACCCACCATGTATGAGAGGTATAGCAGAGCTCTTTGAGATCCAAGCGCATTCCTTTCACTGTGTCACTGGTATATATTTATATTACTGCCAAGTTTTGACTAAATAAAAATGTTAAAATTTTTCATTGAGAAATATAATTAAATGTACTTATCTGAAAACTGTTGAAATGCAGTCAATCTGTCAACTGAACGAGTCATTTGGAAAATTAGTAGGGGAAAGTATTGCCACAGTTAATGTTAAATAACATATCTGTTCTGAAACGAGAAAAGATTAATTTCAACTTAAGCTTGGGTTGTAAGTAAAAGTTAATACCCACACCGCAATAGATAATTTAATTTATTAGACACATCAAGGGAACAGGAATGGAAATTGCATCAGAAGGAAAAATCATAAGACCGTCTTAAAACAAACAATTTGATAAACATTAAAATATTGTAAACAATAATACATGGACATTTATCAATGGACTACTCATTGACTGTGAACGATGCAGTTCAATGTTTAGACATGTTCTTACGCAACAATGACATTCCTTACAAAAGTAAATAATTCGAATCCAACCTTGACTGAAACCGAGCTTATCCTAAGGCATCCATCATATTACCTGCTTTTCCTTTTGTTTGAAAAATTCGTGGCATGTTTGAAGTGGGATAATTATCACCAAACAGGGAGCGCTAGATGTCAAGATTCCACAGAACCCCTCGCTTTTGGAATGCAGACTGTTTCGCAACGGCTGTGACTGATCGCCAGTCTAAATATTTTGTTAGAGTGCTATTCGCAGTATTTTTTTTTTTCCTCCAAAGCTTACTATTCATCATCTGAATTAGGTCATTTGAGAAACCCGGCTTCGATCTTTGTCACTGAGGCATGCAGGATTAACCGCTCCTGCTCGATTTAAGTATTTGAATCAGATTCGGTTTTAAGAAATATGGTAATTTGGAAAATATTGTGGTTGAGTAGATATAAGACAGGGTGTCAGCTAAACGAATGAGATTCTGTAAAGGGTATTTGAAACAATAAGTAACTTAAATGTAGCGAAGAGGTGTAGATGGGCATTAAAGTTGCAGTAAACATCAAGTTGTTAATTACTAGTGATTGGAAATAAATC
Source organism: Halyomorpha halys (assembly GCF_000696795.3). Lineage (NCBI taxonomy): Eukaryota > Metazoa > Arthropoda > Insecta > Hemiptera > Pentatomidae > Halyomorpha > Halyomorpha halys. Next base: position 539,812 of record NW_027115949.1, read on the forward strand.
TAACTATTCTGATACTCCCTCAGCTTAAGTCTCAGAAATAAGACAGTTGTCAGGATTGTTGGGGCATAATTATTTAACATAAATATTTTTCTTTACGATAAAACAAAAAATGAGTTGAAATGGAATTTGATAACTATTTACAATTATGACCATTTAAGAGATTGGAGAGTAGAAGAAATCGGGATTGATATGTAACAACAGAAGGAGCTGTAACATGTTACCTTTTATTTATTTTTTTTATTATTATGACCCCCTTCCTAGTCATTTTTGACATACGGGAGGAGGGGGGGGGAGGAGGGGTTATCAAGGGGGGTAGTTATATGAGTGATCAAACTATTCTAACCATGGAGGGGAGTCAGGATTTCATTCCGTAGGACCACCACAGAAATAAAAGTTGACCCCGCCGCAGCAGCTGCAATCGTGAGGCAATTGCCTAATTCCTCAGCTAGCTTTAAAAATTTTAAATATTTATTGGTCAATTTTTTGTGGATCTTTCTAAAATAAATTGGGGCCAGTATCCTTGGAACAATATCTATTTTTAAAATGTCGATCCAAATACAGTTTAAAAAACCTCGTGAACTTGATGCTTCGTATGCACTTATGTATTTTGTATGTTTTAAAATTGTTTATGAATTTTCGGGTTAAACGAGAAGTGCCTGCTTTAAAATTCTCTGTCCTCCAAATTCATAATCCCGCAAAATGTTCAACACTCAGACATCCATACCCTATCATATGTAGCATCCAAAAAAATGTTGATGGGACAACTTGCGTCCAGCACTCCCTTTCTGGACACCCCTGGGTTAAAATATAATTTTACTATAAAATTAGTAATTGAGATAAAACTTTATCTTCAGTCTGGAAACAGACAAGAAAAATAACCTTTATATTTTTATTTACACTGATCAGATTCATATCATAATATAACAATACAAATTACGTATTAATAATAAAATATTAAATAAGTAATTTATGAAAAAGTAATGATTAGTTGAATTAGTCTCAATTGAATCACTTAATTATATCTTATAACCATAAATATTTTATAATCAAATAATATATTTTAAAAAAAATATTGGCCAACTAGTTGTTAATAAAACAAATGTAATAATTACATGTATTGAAATCTAAGGTATCTTTAATTTTAACTAATAATTGTTTGACAGTTTCCTGAATTCGGATAGAAATTAACATTCTATTAAAAACTTTATGATTTAATATAATTATGTAAATTATAGAAATAATGTAACTAACGCATAAAATACTTATTTTACCGGAAATAAAATGGTCATTTAAATAAAATTGTAGCATTTTTACGAGTATATTATATGAAAGTAATCAAATCCTTTATTCTTTATACATGGTGAATTGCATTAAAACAAATTGATAGCTTTTGCACAAATACAAGTTAAATGAGGCAAGCCAGTTTTGAAATTATGAGTGAAGTCAACAGTCCAATGGGCAAAAAAAATGTATAAAAAATAAAAAAGGTAAATAAATAAAAAAAATGAGCCATCAAATTAGGCAATAAACGTCACGCTGTTATTTATTGGCTGATAGGACCCGTTCGAGCGAATCGTCAAGCCGTTTTCTTCTCAACCAATAAACATACTTTAACTCACAGTCAGATTTCTCTTGTATATATAGTGTTGACATTTAAACTTAAACGGTTTCAACTTTCCAAATATAAAAAAAAACCTTCATCTTAATAAGGTTATGACTTCCTGAATGTTAAATTATTGTAAATGTCCACGCCTATGTATATTAGAAGGATTATGGCTATTATATTATATACTATTTAATGGGCTAAACCATATTTTATTATTCATGGACGTATTTAAAAATTCGCTATAAATGCAGCTTTTTAATTTATTGGGATTGAAATAACTTATAAAACATATTACAAATTTGATTTAATTCACAAATAAGTTATAAAAATAACAAAAATGTTTTCGGCCTTTCAATTTTCTTCTTATAAAGAACAATAAGTTCTTTAAAATTTATAATATAAAATATTCTGTATAAAATTAAAGTTACAACAGTAACATTGTTTCAATCACATATATTTGTGAATATAAAAGTTGAGATTAAAGCAGAACCATCAACTGATATTAAAAAAAACAAAAATGGATAGTTACTTTTTAATTGGTTTCACAACTAAAAAATAAAGATCACAAACATTCAAGCAATGAAGTCCTGTAAAAAACATTATAGATTAGATTACTAGTTACTGTTTAGCAAAAAAAGTACAGCAGACCCTGGTTATCCACCCTAGTCCGGGCCGAGATATCGCAAGGACCGGTTAATCCGGAATTTTTAAAATAAAAACTAAATACAGTATTAATTTAACTCCTTTATCGGGTGCAATTAAAATGGAATAAAAATCTTGGAATTATAATGATAATAATACAAAGAGAATGAATGATCTGTAAATTATTATATATCGGCATAGAATTTATTAAAATAATATCTTCAAATATGTTAGTTAATTTGAGACCACAATATTTTGTTCTTGATATCAATAATATTCAAATGATAATATTATTTATGATAAGATTAAATAGTATAAGATAGCAGAATATTAAAAGTTTTTAATAATAGTCACTAAAGCAAGTTGCCGGTTGAACGGTGAGAATGTGAATAAGTGCCTTAAGTTTCTGATGTCGGCATTAATGATTATTATTTTCATGTTATATGAATCATGTTATATATGATATATAATATATGTATATATAGTGGCTTAAACTATATTTTGTTGTTTAATAAATAAAACTTGTATATATATCTTAAACATAAAATATCTTAAAATTGGTATTTTTGGAGCTATGATGTTGAAGTAATCTTTCTCTATGGTTTGGGAGGTTATTTTTAACTTTAAAAAAATCTTAGTGTATTTTATCGATGAATTAATTTACAGTGGTGCTAAGTACATTTCCTCTAATTTTAGGAAATAAAATTGAAGGCTCACTATTTTAGGAAAATCACAACTTTTCAATTAGTTTTTTTTTTGACTGAACAGAATTAGACTTTATATCTAAATCTGATCAGACAACAATTAATTTAAAAATTATAATTTTCCTAAAAAGTAGAATATTAAATTCTATTTTTCCGAAATTTAGTGGAAATGAACTCATAATCACTGTGAAGTGAGTAATATGTACCACCATCAATCATTATTGCGTTTAAAATTGAAATTTATGACTTTTAGTTGAAACTATTATAAACACCTGTGTATCTAATTCGATAAATCTATAAATTTTAAGGACAAATTATGACAAAATTAATGATGTTATAATTCTTAATATTCACAAAATTTTATAAGCAGTGGATCGATCATAGATTAGTAAAAATATAACTAGTTAAAATTAGCTAATTTTTTCGGCAACTATTCAAAATTCCTTTTAAAAAGTGTTGTAATGCATTGGGGGCGGGATGGGTGGCGGCACTTGTAGAGGGCGGCCAAATTTCCTAATAAATAATAATAATATCTTGTAAAAATTTTAACTATTTTCCTTTGTTACCTGTATGACTGTAATAAATATGATTGTTCTTTCCAAAACTTTATTCTTGAATTACTTCATATTTTAGTCTTTTAAATTGAAATAGCTAAATAAGGAGCCGGTTAAATTTTCCTCCGCCCCAGGTAGCACTACTTATAAGTATTAATTTTCTTTATCATCATTATTGATAGTAAAACGTTTAGCATGGAAAAAATTGGAACATGATAAACCTAGTTAACATGATTTTATACATTAATTTCAACAGATAAATTATTTTATTGTCAGCCAAGGACAACATTGTATTGATTTTTCTATTAGTTATAAAATGATTATCCACTTATTTTACTATTATCAACTTCTTTGGGAACCGTAGACAATTTTAAATTTTAAAAAGAAAAACAAACTGAATGATATTAGTAGAAAACTACTTGTTATCATTTCTTCAGTTATTCCAAAAAAACTTATGATATCATTTAAAAATAAACAAAAAGTTTGTAGTGTTAAAATATTGTATATATAGCCATCCGGGAAAAACAACGGAGACAATGCCCTGGATGGTTGAATTTTACGGGCATATCTCATATTCTTTTCTGGTGATCCGACAAAAATATTGAATTTATTAAAAACGTTTTATTTAAATTTATGGACTCATCCGATGTTAATATATCCCGTATAATAAAAAGAACGTTAGATATTTCTAAGATAAAACAGGCGATTTTTATTGGAGAGAGATGAAAGGAGCAGAAATATAAAACTTGCCCCTCCTTTGTAAAATTCGTAATTCCTATAGAAAACATTTTATTAATTTTTTAGTGAATACAAATTTATGTAATATATGCCTTCCATCACAGACAAAGAAAAAGTTTAAAGTAAATAAAATTGATAACCAAGTGCAATGAGGGTAGCAAAATTAATTTGATTTTGTTATTACTTACATATTCTTTTTGGACATAAATGATACTTCTTTAAATTAAAATGTCTGAGAGGTATTGGATTGTTTCTTTTTAGCGAGCTGAGTTTCAAAAGCACTTCATTACTTCGGAGACTAAAAACACACGTTTCTTTTATCTACCCGTGAAGCCATTATTCTTCCAACTCACCTCACCCGTAGAAGCCACCTGGTCCGGAAAACATTAATAACCACCGGGCATTATGACTGGTAGCGGAAATAAAACGAGATATACTTCGACAATCAATTCCCTTTTCACACCACAGACTGGGAAACACAAAATGAATTTAATAAAAAAAGTCTGGCTGATATGTTTTTTTTTCTTAATATATATTTCTACACACATTTCTAATACACAAGTGTGCAAGAGCGCATAAAGAAGAAAAACTAGCGACAGGCAAGTATAAAGTAGCAGAAGATATTAAGGAGGAGGTTGCCGATAAATCATATGTGTTGAGACGAGTCTATTTCAGGAGAGCGGTGTCAGCGTGTGTGATAAGGAGTAGGGAGGCGCGGGGAGGGGTGGGGGAGTTAGCAGGTAGAGCCGATTAGCTGACGACAGGCCAGGGGGGCGAAGAGGGAGTGAAGGGGGGTTAGGATGGGGAGGGGAGAGCCAGGAGTGGGGGTACTCCCTTCTCCCCTACCGTAGCTCACTCAACCTCTCAGATCAGTGTTAGCCTCGCTTTGGAGAGGTTCTATACTTAAGCATTCACTCTAAACAAGTGTTCAGTTCAGTTTTATCGCCTGTAGTGACTACCCTTGGGAATATAGTGCTAGAGTATATAGAGCGCGAGTGCTGTCTACGGACCAATAAGGATATTTAAAACCAATGGTTGTGTTGGAGACCAGCGGTATCATGACTTCCCCCGCCGGACACCAATATCTCCAGCCAGACTATTTGTCTCCACTTCCTACCACTGTAAGTATCCATAGTATGATCCTCATAAGCTTTATATTTAATTATTTGCTATTCCAAGCATTATTCTACACATAACAAACTTTATTCTAGTCTCTCTGACTGGTCAAGAGAATTGCCTTATGAACAAAATTACTCCAACAAAAAAAAAAAAAAAAAAAAATGAAAATGAAAACAAATGAGCTCAAAAAATACAAGATTGGAAGATCAAAAAAGAATTAATCACGAGTGTAGCTAACTCCCGCCGTACTCCACGAGGAAAAATATTTAATCTCAAGTCCTGTTTATATTATCAAGATTTGTATTTCCCAACAATTATCCAAATTGTATTCCTTCTATAGAATATAAATATTTATTTTTCATTATCCTATTTTACTAAATCTGTTCATGACTCAGGCCGATGATATATCGGTTGCAGCTGTACCCTTGTAGTTGTGGACTGTTGCATAATTTGTATTTGTTCAACATTTGCTTATGCTTTTTAATAATAAAAAGCAATAAACAAGTTTCATTAAGATGAAAAATTAATAATTAATTTTCCAAAGTTTCAAAATTTAATTGATATATACATATCACCGAAAATATACTGTTAGTTAGGAATGTAAGATTTATCTCCTTTTTATAGTTTTGCGGCTTTTATGAAATTTTTATCTCTTGTCCATACTACTCATTTTTGACTTGAGTTATGGTTGTTGGAAAGGTTCTAAGAGTACCTCCGACCATTATTGGGTCTGTTCACAAGTTTGTATATTGTATTTGAACAGGAGGCAATAAATCAAATTGTTTTGACATCCTACTGATTTACAGCCCCTTTGCTGTGTTCCGTGCCGCTCCAGTCGTGCCTGCCTGCTTTGTATGGATTTCTCATTAACCTACATTTACTTGTATTTTTCTCTACTTTATAACACATGGAAAGAGAACTAAGTTGCATATGTTGAGGTGTAAATTTGAATAGTTTTTTAACATCGTAAAAAACCTCATTTATGGCATATAGTTGTATGCAATACATCTGAAATTACGTGATTGTCTTTCATTTATTCTTTCAGATAAATTTAAAATGAACGGTGAAAGAATTTTAAAGGCATGGTAGTATTATCTAAATGAAATGTGAACAGAATTTTTTTTTTTTTTGTCAAAACCTGAAACATGGACCATATCCAAATATCGGTTTTATCTTCCGTGAAGACACATCTCATCCCGTCCTCATCTTTTACTCCTTTATTTATTTTTTTCCTCTCCGTCCTTCAATAGACCATTTCGCATCTGTCCTCGAACCATTAGACTCAACCGAAGCGGTACATTCACCAGAACATTAACGTCCAGTAGATTTACGACGGCAATTAATTTTGTTTTATTTTTTCCCGCTTACTGCGTTCTTGCCAAGACAGGATAGTAAATTCTAATTTTTTATTTATTTATTTTTTTCTTTAGAACACGAAATAGATAAAATATGTCTTGCATCAATGCCGTGTTGGTTTCGAGCCTGAATATGGTACATCAAATAAAATACGACCAATAAGCAAAGGAGTTACGGCCAACATGTCATACAAGACCTTGTTCTATTTTATTTTTAGTATCCATATTTAGGAGTAATATTTTTCACACTTGCTTCTGTTAATTTTACCCACCAATTACCCTTTTCCTCGTTTGGATTTATACTTTTTAAAATTATTTTTGGATTATGAATTAACCACCCTTATTAAATACAAAATTTAAATTTACATAACAAAGAATAAATCATTTGGATTAATCGGCTATAGGTCAAGAAATATACCAACGATTACTATCGTTATATACATTTATTTTATATTTATAGAACCTACAGGTTTTCGTATCATTCGAGTACCGGTTGTGCTATCTATTTACAGCACGGCAAACTTCCGTACGACTGTATTTCTCTCCACTTTTTTAAAGAAAATAAATATCACATCTTATATTTTACTTGTAGGTATCTCCCAGATAAAAAATGTATAGGTGACTTGGGATCGATTAAGTTTGGCGATTCATGTATATTTATGTATTTAACGATATTTATTTTGAACAAACTGATTCAAAATTATTTTATCTTTGAACCTCATAATATTGGCCTATTTTAAATACATGCTAAAAATTTAAATTGGTATATTTAACTTTTATTTTATAAAAATCTATCAGAATATTATTTCTTTTGCCTTTCATAGCCTCCTATAAGTAGAAATGTTTCATTTTGATTGTCAGCTCTCACCTTTACTAGATGTAGCACAATTCTCATTTCAATTATATTTATTGTTGTATTTATATGTTGTGCCTAAATATTATTAAGTTCTGTATTAGATGCTATGTACTTTAATAATAACATAACTAATAAAATTGTTTCTTCTTTTGTTACAGTTGGACGCCAAGAAGAGCCCATTAGCTTTACTCGCCCAGACATGTTCACAGATTGGTGCTGATTCGCCTAACACAAAACCCCTTCTCCCATCGCTGGATAAGCCCAAGAAGACGGAGCGTGCTTCTGCTACACCACCAAAACCCCAGGACAAGGGCCCAGCCTTTAAACCCTACGAAGCGAACGTCTTGAGCAAGAAGTCCGAAACCCCTCGACCGTCATCGAAGAGCCCAAGTGAAGACGAGAAAAGGCGAACGCCGAGAAAGAGTGCTTCACCTAAGGAGGAGAAAAAAGACACCAGCCCAATCATCAGGTCCGGTCTGGAAGTCCTGCAGGGGACCAAAGATAGCGTCTTCAAGCCGCCCATGCTCCCTCCAGGATGCTGTCCAGACACGAACCCAGCCTTCCGACCTATGTTGTACCCACCTTACCTCAGCTACGCTAGGGTAAAAACGCCCGGCGGTGGTGAAGCTTTAGTTCCCGTTTGTAAGGACCCCTACTGCGGAGGATGTCAGTCCATGCACGGCCTCGTACCCTGCCCCGCAGGTTGCACGCAGTGTGAACACCAAAAGTACCTTGCATCGTTGATGTATCGCCCCTATGTTTGCAATTGGATCGCCGGTGACGCCTACTGCGGAAAACGGTTTTCGTCCTCAGAAGAACTTCTCACGCACTTGCGGACACATACCGCAGACTCATCCATATTGAACCCCCTTAGGTACCCCCAGCCTCCACTATCTCCTCTCTCCGCCAGGTACCATCCCTATTCGAAACCCATTCCCCCAGCGCTCCCCTACTTCACACCATCCTTAGCACCTTATTATCCTTATCTTTACCCTCAAAGGGTACATCCATGATCCGAGGAAAATTCTAGTGATAATTCCAGTATAGAGAAAGAAAACCCTTGTACATAGTTTTATTTGTGTTATATAAATATATATATATTTACCTTGTTTTGCTTAATAAATGGATTAATGTTTATATATAAGAACCCAAGATTTATTTTATTTTACCTTCCTTAAGTTTCAAAGTAGAAAAACAAAAGTACATTTTTTTATATATATAATTTGGGTAGGTATCTGTCCATTTCTTTTTTTGTTTTACCCAAATAATAAGACATTTAATAACTTATTTAATCCTGACACTTTGAGATAACATTTATAAGTACCCTTACATCAACCTTTTTATAAAGAGGTTTTTTGCTATGGACATACTGCTAATTTTAGATTGTGTCATTTACACAAGTTATTTGAAGGGTATGAAATGGACTGTTTCTGACACATTTCTCTATTACCCATCAATCAAATGTGATAGCAGTGTCAATATTTGCAGTGTTGTTTTAACAGTAATAATACACGGGACAAACATTGGAAAGATATTACTCTGTAAATTTGTCAATTTCACAATAATAAAAAACATTCCTAAAACAAAGATTAATTATTATGTCCAGCTTTTATATATTTTTTCTTTTACGTTTATTCAACATTATAATATAATATAACATTATTCAAAATTAGGATATGAAATTTGGCTTTCAGTACAAATCGTTATGAATACACTAAAATATATGTCATACTCAACTAAATGAATTACAAAAAGAAAAACTTAATTTATTAAATAAAAACCTTATTGCACTGAAAACTAATATCAAATAACATATATATTTTATTTACAAAAAAAGTTGGAAATTAAATTTTGGTATTCAATTCAAGAAACTGGATTTATGAGTCTAGATAAACTCATCAATGGCTGGAATATTGCACTAATTGTTTTATGTAATCTTATCTCAAGATATAAATATTTCCATGGATTTTGGTTATATCACTGCTATTTGTAATTTCTTGACAGTTGTGGGCGAGAACATAATTTAATTTATTTCTAAATTAAATATTTTTTGCTACAATAATATGTTACCAATGTCATTTCGTTTCAATAATAAATTTTGCATGTTTTCTTCGTGTGAAAGTGCACTGTTAACAGTCAAGTACCTTTATTAAGGACATATTATTGATAATGTATTTAATTGTCATTTAAACTACTAAATTGCGTAGTTTGTTTATAAAAAAAAATTATAAAATAAAAAAATGGGTCACTTTATAGTTCCAATGATGAATATGATGTCTTGATTGAGATTTTATAGTACTTTAAACAATTTTAATTACACTATATTACGAGATACTCGAGGCTTTTAGTTCTTCTAAACTTCTAAAAAGTGCATAGTATTGAATTACTCTTATTTTTTTTTCATCTTGGATTAATTATTAAAAATTTAAAACTCGCACATAAATTTCAAAAGTAATGGCATTTGTCACTACTAGGAAACAATTTTAGTTTAAAATACGTATTAATAAGATAATTTAAAATGTTTATACTTAAACCAACTCTGCCTTTGCGCCACGATTAATAAAGAAGGTAAGAAAAAAAATAGTTTTAAATTTATACTGAAGTAATATTTAAAGATAAATTAAATATCAATTGATACTCAAACTTTCTAAATGAAAGGAGGTCACCTAATTTCATATACAATTTTCAGACAAATTTTTGAAATTGTTCCGTCCTATAGAAAATGAATGTTCACGACTGAGAAGAACGTAATAATAATATAACTTGGTGCAATCTTTGTATTATGTTCATTGTTTGTTGATAATGTTACCAAAATATTTTTTCCATTCTTGTAAATTATTTGTATAGCTCACTTATGACCAATGTAATTATTACCCGATTTTCTTTATTGGATGATTGATTATATTAATCAAATATATGAATGACATATTTCAATAGGGTAATTGATATTATAACAATATATAAGTAAGAATAAGAGAAAGAATTACAAATACTCATATATGACATGGATGAAAATTGTCGATAAAAATAACTTATTTTTAGGATTGTAAAGGTGCATTATAGGACAATTGTCCCGAATCGTTGTACAATGATAGAAATATAGAATAGATTGTATTCATTTTGGAAGTTTTTTCACCTCAACAAATTTATTTTTTATCATTTCAACAAAAAGTAATTATTACCTTTTAAAAAGGTACATTTCCATCATATAATATTAATATTTTGACAAATTATTAATAAAAGAAAATTAAAGTAAATTAATAAAGTATTAACAATAAAAAATCATCAATTTATAATTATTATCATATAATTAACCCGGAAAGTATCAACGAAAACCTCGATCCGATCAATCATTTATTCGATTCAGATTGATGCATTGGATATATTGGTTTGTATTTTATTTTTTCACTGTCAAATTTGTCTCTTATCGTTTTTGACACCAGTTCTCAGTTTTTTTTTAAATACCTTTCTTCCTTATTAAAAATCTGGTGTAGGATGCGTATCACGCAAACTTCACTTGTGAAGTTACAGCCAATTTTGTGATTAAAAAAACAATACTGGAAAGATTATAATTATGAACCAAAAATATTATTTTATATTGCTATAAAAATTCCTATTTAAAAGTTTCTTCAGGTCGGGATGACGAAAAATTTTTTTGTTTCTGCTAAGAAAACAGTTTTGACAAAATATGCAAGATAATATAACGTAATGCAATCGAGAATGATCTGGCGGTCTCTTGGCGGTTGTATGTATTTCACCTCTTTTCTGCTTTAGTTCTTCATTAAACTCTTTGATAGTTTGTATTTATCCATTGTTCATTATTGCCAACATAAGGAAGTGGTTTTTATTTTCAAATCAACAACATAAAATATATTTCAGGGAAAGATTTTTTTTAAAAATTCCGCATTTAAGCTGTGCAATTATTTCTGACTTCAATTTATTAGCCTTCTTATTTCAACGTAATTATTATTATTACTATTATTATGTTAGTTTAATAAAATATTCCTTCTGATGTTTCGGGCTGTCGTCCATCTTCAGGTGTTGATTCTTTTTTACTTTAACTTGCCTATATATTGCAATACGTACGCAATCGTGTAAAATATTTAATAAAAAAAATCAAAACATTTTAAAATTATTTCTTAAATTGTATGTAATTTTTGCAGAAAAGCACAAATAGGTCATTCATGCTAAAATGTTTTTTAATTAATATGAGGTGACCATTAAATCTTATCGCTTTTAGTAAATAAGTAAATATCAGTAATTAACACTTGATACCACATTGTTATCATTATTTACCTTAGTATCTATGAGAATCACTGACCTATATTATTTTTACATTGTTCCTAATCTCATGATGCAATTGGAAATTTTAAGTTTAAATATTTATTGATTATGTAATTATTGTCATTCCTCATATCGTCTGGGTGGCACCGTCTGAGAGTGTCTTTTATCATTTCCTATGCATTTTTTAAAAAAATTATATCAACAGGAACGTTTAATTTGTTTTTATACGATGAAATAGTAAATAGAAGAGATTTTTTAGTATGCAGTAGAGAAAAGGAGATGACACCATAAAAGAAGTTTAATCGAAAGGGACATTGGGATTAAGGATATTGAGGAGTTTGGAAGTTGGTATGTTAGTACAAAACCCAAGAGAAGAAAAAATGCTAGTTTATCTCACCCCAATTTTGTATTACTGTAATGAAAACTATGTATAATTACTAACCAAAATTGATGAGTCTGCCATGATAGGTAGAGGGAATAAAAAATGGCGGCTGTTTGAAAGTGATAAAAAAAAAAAATTTTCATTCGGAGCTCTATATCTTAAAAAGTAGGAACAACACAGGAAAACCTAAGAGAACGTCATTTAAAGAATAGTAAATTTGCTAAAATATGAGCCCTAATAGATTTATTTACGTTAAATATTTTTCGAGGTATAGCTATTTAAAAAGCAACATTTCAGAAAAATGTTGTATGGGACGTACTGAAAGATCAGTAGTAAGTGAATTTATTTTGAAAAAATTATATCTCAAAAACCATTTGACGTACAGATATCTTTTAGAACTCAAATTAAAGCTAGTTTAATGAGCTATAAAGTAGTTTATGATGTTTATCTTTGTGAATTTTGAAATTTGCTAGAATAAATTTTCATTTGCCAAATTTACATTCATATGTGAATGTCATAAAAATTACTACCTCTACGAAGATAAGTGTACCACTACTTCTAATAAGTTAAATTTCTTTTATTTTGAGTGTTGGCAGACATATGTGCGTCTTATGGATCTAGAGGTATATTTTTTTTAAAATCCAACATTTTATACGAGCAACTAAAAATTAACATTTTGTGAGATTATTTTGTCAAATATCATAAAAACTACTACTCCTACAAAGATAAACATAATTAACTATTTTGTAGAAAATTTAACTAGCTTTAATATGAGCGCTGGCAGACACCTGTACGTCCAATGACTGATTCTGAAATGAAGTTTTTCATAAATCAAACTTATTATCCGAACTATAAATCAATTTAGCAAATATCATGAAAACTACGATGCCTACGAAGGTAAAGGTCATAAACTTCTTTATAGTCCATTAAACTAGCTTTAATTTGAGTGCTAATAGGCATCTGTACGTCACATAGTTCCTGAGATATAGATTTCTAAATATAAATTAACTAACTACTATTCTTTCAGTAGGTTTTTAAGAAAGTTTGCTTTTTAAAAAGCTATATCTCGAGAACTATTGGACGTAAATAGCTATTCTAGGGCTAATATTTCAGCAAATTTACTCTTCTTTGAATAATGTTCTCTTAGATTTTCTAGTGTTGTTATTAGTGTTTAAAATATAGAGGTCCGAATGAAAAATTAAAGGATTTTTAAGGTTTTAAAACAGCCGCCATTTTTTATTCTCCGTAACTATACTTGGCAAACTCATCAATTTTGACTAGTAATTATACCTAGTTTTCATTACAGTAATCAAAAATTGGGGTGAGATAACTGCCTTTTTTCTTCCCGGCTCTTGTACTATTTATACCATGGAATAAATTGAAGTGCAGGGATTGATCCCGTTCCAAATAATGGATTCAAGGTCAGGTTAAATGTTTTAACGGATGAAGGCTTTTAGTTTGTAGAAACTGTAGGATATCAAGTTGAGCTCGTATTACTGGGTCATATGATGGTTAAGTCCTGAGCAAAAAAAATATAGTCAAGTTTCCTTGTTTTATAGGCTGTAAAAACTGTAGTTCTACCATAATTTTACACTACCTAAATCTGTAAGGTTTAATGGAGTTTCATAAATATTTAATGACGAACTGAATGGAAAATAATGTAGACGTTAAATCCCTTTAACACTTCAACGTAATAAACGTTAGAACCATCCCCAACGGTAGAAGAGTTTCTAAGCAATCCATCAATTTACGACACCAACAGTTAGCTGCGGCCATATGTTGAGGTAAGTCCCTCTTGGGTAAGATTGTAATCAGCCAGAGTCATCATTCATTCTGGGACCATAAGGTAGCAACTGATTTTTTTTCATTCAACTCAATCCAGTGTCTTCATTCATTCCGCAAGGCTAATGTATAGCAATGAGTTATATAACAATTATCTGAGTGTACACAGAAATTAGTTGAATCCGTTAAATATTTCGAATACACATTTTTAGCAGTAAAAATAATCAGGATGATTATTATTATTAGTTAGTACTTAGTTCAAAAAGATACTTTTATTTTTCATTTTGATTTAATTATAATTGAAATATTTTAATGGTTATAGTAATTGGATATATTTTTTCAATTTTAAATTATCTTGGTGATCGTTAAATGATGAAAGTGGAGTGAATCGTTGGATGAGGCATTTAATCGTTTAAATAATTGGGTATTGATATGATTAAGATCTTAGTGCAGTATAATATTAATGTTAGTAGGATAAACATAATTATGTTAATATAAAAAAGTAATATTAAATCGTGAAAGAAAAACACATAGTAAATTACACATTTAACACAGTTAATTGTTTGGAATTAGATCGAAATGAAAACAATTTAGTAATGGAAATATCAAACATATTCGATAAAAATATATAAATAGCACTATACAGGAAACATTTTGAATGATTTCAAAACGTATTCACTACAATATCCTTCCAATGTTGGCATAAAGTTAAAAGCACTAAACTAAGTTCCTATGAAAATATGTAATTAATAAATATTTGTGACATCGTTGAGCGGGATAACCGTGTAATAATTATTTCGAGATGACCCCGAATCTCTCCTTTCAGATATGGTTGTCAACATGATGCCAAATTTTATTTTTTTTTTACTTCTCTATTCTATATTGTTAATGTTAATGTTAATTGTTAATACATATTAATACATAATTTGGTTGTTAATACAAATTCATATGCTAAAGTCTCAGAGATTAGTAGACGTTTGTGTAAAGTCTAATTTTTGATTATTTCAGAAACATATGAAATCTCATTTTAATGTGTTTATAGTTGACAGTAGATTCCATGTGAGGAAAAGATGGTTGGCGGTGGGGTCAGTAGAGTAATTAACATTAAATCTGAAGCGTTAGACCCCAAGAGTCAGGGGAGCAGTACTTTGTAACGAAGTACTGTCACTAGACCAACGGTTGTACAATGGGGTAATGATCAGAATCACGCTCGACCGCACGATTTTTACCCGCTTCATGAGGCTAGGCGGACCCCGGAGAGCTCCCGAATCCACAGGGTTGATTCACGGCTTGAAACAGAAAATAATTATCTACCACAGCCGGGTTTGAATCCGGGTCCTTGGAGTTAGAGGTACAGTGCCTTACCTCAGAGCTACCCTCTCACAGTAGAGAAATAATAAACACAAATAAGTGTACCTATTTTCCTTGCGCCGAAGTTTCAGCCTTAAATTTATAAAAATTCATCAGAGCTGAAAACAAAAAGCGAGATAACAACCGTGATTTAGTTGAAATAAAAGAGAAGGAAACAGTATAAGAATAAATATAGGAAATAACTTATAATATTGCAAATGTAAGGATTTAAACAATGAAACAAAAATATATTAAATAATTAAAATATTTAAAAATGTTAAAAAAATCTAAATCAAATAATGTTCTGTGTAAATATTGAAAAAATACATGATATGTTGAGGAGAAAGAAAATTCATAATTAAAATTAATAAAATAAATAAGTTATATATAATATTTAAATGAGTTTTACTTATTTGTGTTAAATATTATTCCTCTTACCGTGCCCCAACCATCTTTTCCTCAATTTAAAAAATGTAAATTTTATTTACTAAACTTTTATTATACAAGCAAGGGTGAGAAACCAAGAAATACGTGACGTTAACAGATTTTATGTTTTTTTTATAATCTGTGCCCGGAAATAATTTAGTCGAAACAATTAATTAACTAATAATTACTGAAATGTTTACAACTTTGTCAATGCTGAAAAAAAGTTGGTTCGGATAGTAGCAGAGAGCCAATAAAAACTGTTATTCCCAAAATTGGGACTTGTAACTCATTGTTTTTACATACTTATATATATATATATATATTTTTTTTTTTTTTTCCGATCCCTCTAAAACAGAAATAAAAGTGAATTAATAAGTGCATTACTGTGAAAAGAAAAGTAATTTGTGTCGGATTCTACCTTTTACTACCTATGGTATTTTAAGGTTACCTGTTGTGTTTATTTGTATACATGAGATATCCATGCAAAATCCGGAGGTGAGGGGCCTCCTCGTGTTTTTATATTGCTTAAGGAAGTCTCCTCAAATATATTGAATGGCAGCTCAAAATGCTGCCATCTAGTGGCAAACAGAGGAAGTACGCTCTATGTACCCAATGAGCAAGTGTACAGGTACCATAAGGAGTGATAACAAAGACACTGAAGAGTGAAAACAGGCTATCTAAGGCAACTCCATTTTGCTGGTTGTAAACTATCACTCAAGATGAGTGACTAGTTAATTCAACATAACCAGTCAGGGAACGGAACCAAGATGAGAGAACTGAACACAGCACAAGAACCAGTCTTCAAGCTCCATAGAAAAGATAAATATGAGAAGACAACCATATATGTAAATGTAAATGGTCATATCATTCATTAATATAATCTATAATCAAAATTTAAATAACCCAACTAATCCATATAGTAACCTTTTTTGGTCAAACCAAATACAACCACTTGGAGAAGATGGTCGGGGGGTGCGGTCAGCAAACAAAAACATAAATAAACAAAAAAATATTTATTTATACCGACGTTTCGACTTGAGTTTCAGGTCTTCATCAGGGCTATAGAACACAATAAATAACAATCATCATTTAGAGAAACATATAATTGAAAATAAATAGTATAAATACAAATTTGGAATTATATAAAATATTGAATTGAATAATAATTAATAAAAAATTAATGATTGATAATTGAATAATAAAAAATAATTGATTGATAATCATGGGATTAAACGGTAGCAGATTGATAACAGTGAAAGATACAGTAATCTACGGTCAACTATCTACACCTCAAATATAACCAATTGTGATATAAATAATCAGGAAATCATCAGAATATTCACGAGATAATATATTATTAATCCTATTATTTTAAACTAAATAAAATTTATTTAAAAAGTTTCTAAAGGATTTGTGCTGCATCAGTTCACAGGGTGAAGATGACGCACACATCTCCCTCCACTAAATCAAAACTCTAGATAAAAGTAATATGTTTATTTTCCCCGGAGAGCCACTACTCATGCTTAATCCCAGCTCCCCGTATGGTAAACACCTCTTAAGCCTCCTAAATCTCTATTTTATTACGGCATTATGGACGAAGCATTGTGAGATTTAAGGTTTCATAAATATTTCAGGAGTGTACATTACTAAGAATATACGTCCGACGGTTTACGAGAGTTTCACAATGATATATGATGCTTGAGTGAATGCGCATCACAGCCAAAGACAGAAACAGTTTCATAACTCGATGGGGGCCATGGCCAATTCTGCCTGACCTGCTTCGTTTGAATGCAGTGCATTTCATCCTTTTAACAGTCTTGGTGTCGCTACTGCATTTATTTTATAAGAATACATAAGTCGATACCACACCTTAAGCCAATATAACCAAACAAAATAGGATACATTTGGAGTTAGGGGGGTAACAACAATTAAACAAAGATAATTGATACATTAAATAAAATTTTAATAATGTCAATTTTTTTTTTGTATAAGTATATATTATTCAATAGTATAACAATCTTACTAGTTTTTAGAAATTGGTGGAATCATTCCCACCACATTTACAGAGATAGAAATTAAATGAGAACAAAATGATAAATAGAAAAAAATTATAGAAAATTAAGAATATTACATCAATGTAAAATAAAAGATTACACATTTATTTTATTAAAACTCCTCACATATTTTGAATAGTATATAAAGATCCTGCTATCTATTGGCAAACTCATGAAGTAGTAGAGGTTCTGAACCCAATGGGTCTGAACAGGTTGAAGGAGTGAACAGTCTCTTCTCAGAGCACATTTCTGGCTGAGATCAAACATTCAGGATGAGTGAGTGATTTTTTACTGAACTCAGACAATGGGACAGAAGGAATGAGAATGAAAGAATATGAGTCCATTGAAGGTGAAATTATATATTGAAGACGGATATATTCCTTGGATGCTTTACATTTACGATAAAATCGACAGCCGTCACTTTAAAAAATCAATTGTTTGCATTTTTTCGATTTTTTCAAAAATGGTGCTAACGATTATGATTAAACTTGATTTATCAATGCACCAATCAGATGATCTCCAATATCAGTTAGGTCTTCAAATAGTTTAATAGGGCTTAAATATATCGCACTCTAAAGTAGCTTTAATTTTATTTGTTTAAAATATTTAACCATTCTATATTGTTAACTGATATACGAAATGTATAAATATGAATTAGGTTTTTAGAAGAAAAAATTCATAGAGTCCTACGACCAAAGTGTCTTCCTGTAATATCCTCTATAATTTCAGATTGAATAGAACAGGAGAGAGAAGTGAAATAGTGTTCAAGAAAACCAGGGCTAGTAGAAGTCCTTTGGAGCTTATTTTTGTCACAAGAAAAATAGCTGAAATGCTCTTAGGAAACGAAGGAAGTCTATTATTGTTTTGTTTATCATGTCATTTGATCGAGGAAAGGAAGAAGGTGCGGGAGCGACCATAGATGAGAAATGGAATGTTAAACTTTAATAT
>NW_027115949.1:558718-579664 GCF_000696795.3 Halyomorpha halys
TATATATATAGGAGTTACTCATTGTTGATAGGGGTGGAAGAGTCTTTAAAGGATATCCAGAATAATCTATGCTTTTCAAGATGAGATTGTAGTGAAATAAGTATAAAAATAAATAAACAAGGATATGAGTGTAAGAAGAAATGAGATCTCTATAGAATAGTTTTTCGAATCAAAGAGAATACCGGTTACAGAATGATATCTCATATTAATAAGACTATGTTATGATGTAATAACGTCATTTACAGACCTTTTTTATATTAATGATTTTTTTTTCATTCTTTTAATAACAGAGTTGCTTTTTCGTGTTTTTATAACAAAGCAAAATTCATATTAGATTTTCAAATGAGTACTTTCAATACTCTTTACGAGAAAATCTAATCTTCTCGTGTGATCTTTTTTTTTCGATTCCTGTAAAACAGAAAAACATTAAATTAATAAGTTGTATTACCTATGGTTACATAAGTTAGATTGGACACTACCTTCTTCAACAGTTGGTACTTGAAGATATACGGTGAAATACTTGATACTTAATTAATAAATACTTATCTGATATGTTGATGTGTTCGTTACATGTGAAGTCGGCTAGAAATATTTGGAGGTAAGGGGCATCCTCAGTGTGATAATCTTAGAATAGTTTGTCTAATTTATATTTACATGTTTCGTCTAAGAACCTAAAAGAGCTCCTAATAATATAAGCACTACTAGCGCTCCTTGTGGCTGGTAGTAAAACCTTACCTTCCCCTAGCGACATCTGTGGAGAGAAGAAAAGACTAAGGGCATGAGAGAGCCCTATTCTTCGGAGCAAATCTGATTTTTCCCTTCTTCATTGGAAATCAATCTTATCATGTGTGAGTAGATCATTTAGTAATTGACTCCCCGGCAATACAGGAGAGGACTGCGGAGGAGGAGGAGTAAGAATCATGGTAGTAAGTTCACCTCTAATTAATTCTTCTTCGTTAACATTCATCATCATCATTACCATTAATAGCTACGATTTCCACATACCCCAAAACAAAATTAATTAACCCATTCTAACCAGAAGTGTTATCTTTCGGTCATTCCCTACAACCATGTTGTAAATTATGCAATAGATGTTTTCTTTAATTTTCTTTACAATTGATTTTCAAATACACTCCACTAACAATACCCATCCAGCAAACTAAAGTGAAGTAAGTTGAAGAAGCACTACCTGATGGTCCTCTAATTGTCGACGTTTTTAAAAGTTTTTAGTTCATTTTATATGTTATTATTATTTTAAAACAATCATGCCTAATGGTATTTTAATGGGGTCATCATCAGAAGGTCATCTAAAAACGAAATTGAAAGATTAGCTGGTCTGCCGTGTTCGACGATTCGAGAATGTTCGATATCGATAGTGTTAAGAAAGTTCGATAACCTTAATTTACTTATCATTGATTAGGAAAGATTAAAAAAAAAATTACAATTAAGTGGAATCGTAATCTTAGTCAAGTGCAATTTTTCGTATTGTTTGCTTTTCATTATGTAAGTAAGATTGATTTTTTTTTTTGACCTATTATATGTCATAAATTATTGAGCCTCAATACACATTGAAATGGGTTAAGTGAAACCTTAAGTAATTTTGGGTAGGTTCAGGTGGATATTTATAGGACTAAACTAGGACTTTTTCTTTTTTGATTAGTAGAGAAACAATTCGAAATTTATTTTATATAGACTAGCACCCGATTGAATTTGTGTACCATCTTGGGATTAAACCCAACATCTATAAATTATGCATCGGACTTTTAATTCGTTAAGGGTGAAATCCGGAGGTTGATGGCAGTGTACATCTATTCATCTAATAACAGTTTGAGCAGCAACACGTCCTTCTGTAACTATTGATAGAAGATAATCGATTAGTAGTGGTACAGATTTTTTCAGTAGAGAGAAAATAAACTAAGTGATAATGCAAACACCGTTGATTTTCTTTTTTTTAAATTTAAATATAATACTTATTCACCATTTATATTATTTATAAATTTATGATCAAATTTATAAATAATATAAGACGAAGACGATAATTTGTTCTTATAATTATTATTTGCAATAAGGGCTGGGCCTGGGAACCCACTATTCACACCATGCCTACATTGTCATCCTATCGTAATTAGCAGCTGTCATGGATAGAAGAAGAATGAAGACGGCGTAAGTTTTGCCCAGCCGGCCGTGGACGGCAGGTAGTAATTATTGCGAGGAGCTAGGGGGCTAGTTATTATAATAGCCCTGCAATTAAAATGATCAACTGGAAATATACTATCATCAGGGCAATGCTAATCTCATTAATTACCGTTAATGGCAGTTCTCAGAGTGAGCTGTTAGCGGTTGTTTAGGGCCATGCGCTGCTCCTTCTGGGCCTGGGTGTGTCTTGGGGTCAGCCAATAACCTATTTTGGATTTGGGGTTATCTTATTATAAAAATAGTATGAAATACAAAAACGCATTATCGATTGCTACGTTATCATTAAGTAATTACCACCAAAAAATGAATCTGGTTTGTTTTTATATTTTGATACTAAAATATTTTTTTCTTTCCTTAAGTTGAAGAATGAACATTTATATTACCAGTAGGTTTCAATAATTATCTTTTCAAGAGATGTGGCTAACTCAAAGGCTTGTTTAACTGTATACTTTGACAGAAACAAATAGCCTTCAAGTTCCACAAGTGGATATATATATTTTTAACAGCCTTAATTGGCAGGTTTATCGCGACCCTTACAGCAGAATCCATGCCATCATGGAGTGGTATGGTGCAAGCGAGGTTAAACAGAGGCCATTCAATTATCCCAACACGGGACCAGTGCCGATTTAACGTCGTTTTAATCCTCCGGTTGGTCGTTTCGTAGGATTGGTACTGCCCTACCACAGTTATTTAGAGCCTGCGTTTCGGATTCGAAACTATGCTATTCATAGTGTGTGAGTGTGAGCTCGATGGAAAAAACCCAGTTATTTCACCCTGATAAAATAATAATAATTTAATATAAATAATAATTTCACCCTGTTCATACTTTAATAATAATAACTAGTGAAAATTTATGGGCCTGTCAAGTATCGTTAGGGGAATACAAAATGTTAAAAAAATAAATAAATAATTTTTGATTCGGAGCTCCCTTTCCTTGAAACTACGTACCACACAAGAACACCTAACACATCATTTAAAGTAGAAAAGAATTGCTAAAATATGAGCCCTAGTAGAACTGTTTACGTTCAATAGTTTTAAAAGGTAACATTTTTTGTTTAAATCTTTTTCTAAAAATACAAAATATGTTAAGATAACAGTCAGCAAAGCACATATGTTTTGTCTTATCAAAAACAAGTGAGGGGCAAAAATTAAAACCGCTACAAAACTTACTTGTTTTTTCCCCATTTCGTTATCTGAAGTTGTGTGTTTTCGGGCAAAATTATTTTTTATTTATTTTATTTATTTATTGATATTACAACTGTATAAAAAAAAAGTAAATTTGATCATAATGACATAATGATAATGATAGATACAGCATGTAGAGAAACTACCCAGTAGTAGAACTCTAAAAACATTTTACAATATAAGGTCACGAGCCCATCTTCTGGCAAAATTATAAATTTTTTTCCCAAAGATCCTCCATGTTTGTTACTAGTCGGCGGCTTTATAACAAAAATCATTAAAAAACAAGTAAAATATTTTTTTTAATACCTTGAAAACTGATCGTTTTTCGAATAAAAACATATAATAAATAATTATAGTAAGCTAAATTTTCTAAAATTTTTATATTGTATTTCATTTTTGACAACAGCGAGCTTAATAAACGCCACTTTTCGGTTTTCATTAAGTTTTGGAGTTATTTATTAAGAATTGAAAAAAGTTTATTAATTTCAGAGTGAGGTGTAGATAGTTGGCCGTAGATTAATGATTGGACATGTTTGTCGGGGGGGGGGGGTGCGTCAGCATACAAATAAATAAATATGGTTTTGTTTATTTATGTTGTTCTTTCCGGACCGCACCCCTCGACAAACTTCTCCAATAATTAATTCATTTCACTTTAAACTCTAAATATCATTTTTTTATGATATTCCGATTTTTGGTTATCATTTTATGTATTGAATAAAAATTAAATTGTTAGAATATAAGCTCGAAAATATTTTTTTTCTTCTTTATAAACATGTAATTATTATAATATTTTATTTTATTTGGTATAAAACAATTTTTCCTGTGAAGAGTCTAATAAATATTTAATTTAAATTCTTTTTTTTAGGAAATATATTAATACTAAAGCTAAGAAATAGTTTATTGGGAGGATAGAAGAAATTTTAGAAGGAAAAATGTTATAGATGTTTTTATTTAATTATTTATAAATGAATTGTTTTATATTGATGGAAAGTATTTTATTCTTATAAAAGTATTATTATTTATTATTAACTCATTGACCTTGACAGATTGAATGGTATCAAGAAATTCAATAACATCCTTTCAAGATTTTCTTTAAAGATTCAACCTGCCTCTAGAAATTGGTGAAAAAAATTTGCTGTTAAGTTAGCTGTGCATATTTAATAGAAATTCATGTTTTTCAATGGTTGACTATGGATTCTGGTTTTGCTTTGACACATCTGCTGGAATTTTTTGTCTTGATGAAACCGTGGATTTTTATTATTAATATAATAAAATTCCTTCACACCGAAAGTTGAAATCTAACAACTTCTGTCTTGGAAGTTGGTGCTCCAGCGAAGGAATAAACTGCAACCAGGATGACGTAGTAGACAGTGAGGAGTTAGTAACATGCTCACCGACAGCAAATCAGATACCGCAACCTTCAGCGGTAATTTACTCCATCTAGATATTCTCGGACGGTACATTAAATTACCGAAGGCATGTCTGAGTCCTATGGTCCGAACGAACCCCTTGTACGACATATCGATGCATTACCATTACATAAATATTTATGTAAACCACAATTAGAAGTGCGGGGTCTGCTCTATCATGTATGAAGGTTCTTATTCGCTACGTGTACTCGTGACTTGGTTGACCGTAGGGCTATTATTATAGACATTATCTTCATTGCTATCTCATGCTGTAAGATAATGAAACGTTTCATACAGCTAGTAGCGTTTGTTATTAATAAATAAATAGATCCGCAAAGGGAACGCTCAAGTCCTATTTCCTATACCCGATCTTGTTATATTTTAAAGGAATATTGAGAAATTTTTCATCTGTCATAACAAACCTTTATTTATAAAAACCAATGAAGTTTGAGATACACGAATGATTCATCCCAACAAGTAAGATTGAAGCACCTGATTTTATGGTGGTACTTATTGTTGGAATTAACTTCACAAATCAACATTTATAACATACCTCCTGTAAACCAATTTTTTGAAATCCCTTTTACCTTATGGCAACATAATGAAGAAAGAGCTTTGGAGATCGAGAAGTGGAAGAAGGCCTAGATTGCGCTATGGTCTACGCACCTAAAATAGGACCAGCCAATGAAATGGCAGGAAAGAAAGTAGAGGGGAATAAGTTCTTTTTTAGCAAATAAGAACGAAGAGAATTCATTCTCTGGTTGAGTTCGAATTTGTAAAGTACAAAGGAACAGGAAAGGACTCAAGTCGTGGACTCCAGCGAAGCAAGGAACTGTCGAAGTCCGCCTGAACCGAGAAACCCGAATCCCGCAACACATATAAGGTAAGTAACTGTCTTAATTTTTAATGGCGAATTAATTAGAAATTATAATCAATAGAATAAGTATGGAAGCCCGATATTCGTAATTTCATTGCAGTATTAATCATTAAAATGACAGCCGGTTCAAGCTCTGTTTCATAGATATTACTCATATGTAAATATAATCTAATGTTACCCTGACTTGATTTTATTGTTTAAACACCTGATTAGCATAGCTTAGTAAATTGGTGAACACACCATTGGAAAGGATATTCAATCAGTTATGCACAATCACATCTAGCATACCATGGCTAGGGGTTCTTTGGTATCTTGTTCATGGTTTCAATATATAGGTAAAACAAAAAAGTCGATTTCCATTAGAAACCAAGAGAAATACACAAATAGGTAATAAAAGCTGTTTCTGTAACCCCCATCCGCCTTAGAACCGCGGTCGCTAGAAACATAGCAAAACATTTACTCAACTAATGGTTTATTATGACATTTTTTCTTTATGTTTTATCGGATAGGCTATTCAGATCTTTTTCATGTGTTTCCACTTTCCGAAAGCCTTTTGTTCCGGATAGTACCAATCATTGATTGATTGGTCTTCCTCGTTTTATATCAGGCTCACTTTCCGGCCCGGGTGAGCGTATTGTTCTTGATGAACTTTGGGTAATCATCTTTTTATGTATTCATTTATGGTAACTTTTTTGTCAGATGTAAAGGTTTTATTTGATTTTATGATTCTCATGCTTTTTCACTTCTTAATTTTCAAAATTTCTTCAATGTATCAAGATAATATAACTGTTTAAGTATAATTTTAATGACATTGATGTCACCATAGACCAAACATATTAAAAAGGATGATAAAAATTGCATTGTTTGGCTTTATTAGGTATGTGAAAAAGAAATACAGAAGTATGTAAAACAGTGGTTTTTAAATATATATTTTTTTAAAATTATCAGATAGAACTTTACAGGAAGTAGATTTAGGTTTAATAGTTACTTATTTATTTATTGACCTTTCTGGGACAATGATCTAATGCCGTTGTTATTATTTTTAAGTGTATGATA
The DNA here is from genome assembly GCF_000696795.3 of Halyomorpha halys. Classification (NCBI taxonomy): domain Eukaryota; kingdom Metazoa; phylum Arthropoda; class Insecta; order Hemiptera; family Pentatomidae; genus Halyomorpha; species Halyomorpha halys. The sequence goes on from NW_027115949.1 coordinate 565,442, forward strand.
TTCGTTTAATTTTATCTGATATTGGTGTATCTAAAATTTATATTTGCATATCTGAATATTTTATGGGTGAAGGGCAGTAGTTTAACAGATGTTTACGAACCACTAAGCTGGAAATGAACCCAATAAGGTCCAAACCTACTTCCGGTTTGGTGCACAGTGGGTTCCCATCGGAAAATATTTGAAAATTAGGCCTGTTTGAAGAGTATGTTGAGTCACTATTATTATGTACTTACTTGTAAAACCATTCAGCTAGCATCCAAAACTCAGAAAAAATAATAAATAAAATAGTTCTAATAAAATATGTGTTGCCGGACCATGTATGTTGTGTGAATTTGGGAAATTGCTTGAGTATATTATCGCTGATGAGTAAATATTACAAGATCAATTTATTGGGAAATTAAATTACTTTTATTTTCAAGAATATTAAAGCGTTCATGATGAATGATCTATTGAACCTTAATGTAATATTTCATATTTCATGAACAAAATTGTATGCCCTTCAAGTGTATTTTTTCAGCTATATTTAATGTGTATCGCGTTGAAGAGCAGACTGGCATTCAGCGTGGCAGTTGAAGAATGACATAGACTTCAGCTGCCATATGATTCAGCTCCTTAAACGACAGGAGTGGAATGCGGTCGTAAATTTCTGGTGCCACGACAGCCGCAGATTACCGAAGGCGGTGTAAGACGACTAAGTCATCTATTCTTCCATGACGTCGAAGTGTGATTTGCATGAAGGTGTTTTATTGCTCACATTTCACTTCTTCATGGCTGTCTGGATTAATTTAAAGACAGGAAAGTGTATAGCGGATGAATATAAATCCGCCATGACCTGTCTAAATATTTTAGCTTTTATATGTTGCTATTTTCGTATTTGTTATTTACTACTGAATAATAATTTTTATGTAATTGTTTTTTATATTGTTTTTTATTATTATTACTATGGGATTGCAAACCGCTGCCATGTCCTGTCTTTTTCCAGCATCAAGAGGCAATCATTTATTTTGATGGCTGATGTCTTCAAATTTCAGCCCCTTGCTATTGCTATTGGCATCATTCGTGATGCAACCATCTTAGTCTCATCTTTTGAGTCACCTCTTCTTCTTTTCCTGGTCAAGTTCTTCTCTGTGCAAAAGTTGTCATCAACACCCTAGTAATCAGATGTATATGCTACTCTTGAGAAAATGTATTTTTAAATCTTGGGAAATAGCGTTAACATCTATGATTAAAGAAAATTATTATTCAAGAGCTTATATGAAGGCGTAGCTAAATTTTAAATTAAAATAAATAAACTATTAAATCTTATTTAAAAGAAGTAAAAGTTTTTCCTCGCAAAGAAATGGGTTTATATATTGAATTTATGTACAGCAGGCTAATTTAGTTTACCATAATTCTTTCTATTAAAACCTATGACCTCGTATCTTTTTAAACACTATCTTGAATTTTACTATCTTTTCCATTAAACTCTCACTTAAAATATTTTTTCTAAAAAGCTAAGATTCCCACATAGTATTAAAATATGATTATTTAATTGGAAGAAGATAGTTGACCGTAAGAAGTAGATTGTAGGAAGCGGACTATAATAAAAGTATCAAAATAGTAAAATAAAACTAATTATTGTAAATCAACGTTTCGCCACACCTTACATTACAGGACTTCGTCAGGGCTCTCAGATTAAAACGGAGATGAAGAGTGAAAAAAGTTCTGTCAGGTGTGGGGTTCGAACCCACGCTCCCATCGGGAACCAGAGCTTAAATCTGGCGCCTTAGACCGCTCGGCCAACCTGACTTGTACATAAGGATACTCATTAAATGATTATTTACTATTTTTTTATAGTAACTGAGGATTTTGGAAAAACCTATATAGATTTTGAAACTATGCATTAAAACTTTTCAAAACAGAATTCTTAATAACTCGATTATAATGATGAGTCTTCATTAAATTAATTCATTTGTTTATATGCACGAACACATACATGAATGTATAATACAGTGCAGACTACCTGAACCGAATTCTTATTATAGAATTGTCGTTATAGTCGTTCACAAATATACATTTAGTAGTGTAAGATTATTTTGTTACATATCGTTGAAAAAAATTGTTGAATCAAAACGTTTATTAATTTTTATTATTTCTAATTGATAGCTTAAGACCTGTGTATACAACCCTCTAAAAAAATAAATACACACTTCAATATGATAAAAATTAAATTTTTAATACCTCTTCTCTTTGATTAGTTGGATTTTGATAGGTACGTGGTTTCTCACTTTTGCTGACGATATATTAACGTACAAATACCATGAAAGATGTTTATGTTTTCTTAGTGACAACTTATAATGGGAAATTAAAGATACTTTCCTTATCTATTTATCCATTATATCATTTCTCTAGTCTCGTTTCGAAAACAAAGAGATAATTAAATGATTAATCGCTTAGTTATGTCTTTAAATCGTTTCTGTCTGTTGATAACTTCTTGTCTTAATTTTTATTAATTTAAGTTTTATTTTATTAAAACTTATAAATATTATATCTTGGTTTCCGACAAAATGCACCATTGGATGAGGACCAATTGAGGAAAAACGACTCAACTCCGGTTATTTTGAGCGACTTATGCAACTAGCAAATGCTATTAATCATTCCCTGTCTATGTTGACACTTGGAAATTTATTTATTGCTTTGACAACAGCAGCTGTGTCACATTAAATAGAAATATTGGAATAATATTTCAACTTGTCAACCCTAATCTTCGGTTTTTTAACTATTTTCATTTCATGATTTCCTAATTCGAGGCTCATAAATAAACATAGTTCCATTAGAGGGGCTTTAGAATTTAAAATAATAGTTTAATTGTAAGAAGGGTCGTTGATCAAGGAGAATACTGAGATTGTTTCTAAAGAAAACGATTGTAATCAGTTTTGACTAGTTTCCATAGATCTAATCTTCGTCACGTTTTCTGCTAAGTATTTATTTTTTTCTGTTCATTCAGTGTTTCTATTGTTCTTGTTTTGTTTTTGTAATTATACTTACAAAAAGGCTTTTACACTAAAGTGAATTCTATCCCCAAATATTAATTTCCTTCGTGTCCAATGCTCATTAACAGGTTAACTTTCTTTTTTTTTTTAATTAATTTTTAAATCACAATTTTTTGTTAATTTTAAATTCTGTTAAAATTTATACATATATTTTTAATTAACTATAAAATTCTTTACTTGTTTATATTTATCAATTTTTTATTATTGCTAATAATGAGAGATTTTTAATTATTTTGGAAATCCGACATATAAGTCCAGTTAGACAATTTGGATGAGGATAAAGCCTGAATGCCGTTTGATTGTACTTTGATACAATAAATTTTATCAAAATCAGAATCGTTTTCGAAAAAATTAAAAAAAAAAAAATGGCGAAATCGGCTTTATAATATAAAGTATTAATTTCGGTAAGTTCTTTTTAACGGATGTATTATTATAACATTCCTGGCATATACATCCTCAAAAGATTTCCTTTTTTTTTTTTTTTTTTTTTTTATTTATATTTTATTTTCCATTTTTGAGTTTGGCTGTTCACATTCTTAAAAATGCACTGTCTATATTGTGAGTACAATAATAATGATAAATAAAGACTGTACCAAAAAGAGAATAAAATTGATGGAGGATTCTATATTGAACTCTATTATCTGAGAACCTCCTTTTATAGGTTTCTATCAGGAGTCAATCATATGCAGCTCATTCAGCTGATATTGATGGCTCTCTCCGTCAGCTGATATCACAACAGATTTTTCACGATTACTATTATTCCTCTGATTATATGTAAGTGTACTCCTCAATGTAAATAGTTAGCAATTATTTTTTTATATCATCAACAATAATTAATTACCATTCAATGAATCAGCTGATCATTGGTGGAAATGAACATCATGGTTGTTAAGAAACAATAGTTAGATGTATAAAGTCCAGTTATATAAAAATGAGCCACGTTAGATAATCAATAATTTATTTTTAATTATATACTGCGTTATTATATAATCGCGTTAGGCTTATAAAATATCGGTCTTCCGATTTTTGTACAAAACTAATGCTAGATACTTAGATAAATATATGTATAAGGTTCAGTAAAAATGAGGCAAACTTGTATTTTATGGATTTTATCTTTTCAATGATATTTTGAGTTGGTGGTCCAGAAGACATTTATTAACTTCTCTAAAAATAATTGATGTAATAGAAACTTGTTGGTGCCTGAAGAAATACGAGGATCAAACCAGGAAATACAAAAGCCTTAGGAGTCCTTTGATCTGGCAAAGTCGGGTATTGGGTTGCATTGTCTCCACAGACCACATGGTGCTGCGGTGTTACAATAACTCATAACTTATTATTATTTCCCCCTGCCGGTTCAGAAAATAATACCCGCAGATGTTAAATATTACACGGGCTATTTACGACTCGGGTATAAATACGGACATACGGGGTGTGGGTTAGAGCCTCATGAATAATGAAAAGTCACATTTTCTAGAAGGAATTAGAGATGACTTAGAGAGACAGCCAAGATGTACGGCGCGGCTTTAACAAGCTATGAATAATAATATCTCGCGAATGGAATGGAAAACTTCGTTCGTCCTGGTAGTACACCTCTAGCTACATCACGGAATGATTAGTTATCAGTGAAAGTCGGAATCTACTTCTCACCTTGTTTTCGCTTTTATAATTACTTGCCACCTCGATTTCTTTCAGAAGTTTAGGATAAAAGTGCACTTCAGTGAGATAAATTTAAAACAGATTGTATCTTCCACTAACTCGTGAAAGGTCAGTTGCCCAATTTCATGGAGAAGGAAGCACAAGGATAACAACATCGTCATCCTCATCCATTCAGATAAAAATGAGCTCTATAGTTTTAGATCGGTGCAGTGTCAATAACCTTTATCTATTAAACTGAATGTTTTAGCAACAAAAACAATTTATTAATCCAATGTTTACTAGATCAACAAGGAATTGCATTAATTGTAGATTAGATTTATGAGTTTAATTAAGTTTGAGATTACAATTAACAGCAGAAAATCCATTTGTTGTCTAGCCTCGTAGGTAAAAATTTTAGCTAGATTAAATTTATGATCTAACGAGTGGCACTCCACATAGTTTCTATCATAGAGGTACAACTACACTTCCCATTGGAAAGAAAGGGAGATATTTTGCAAACATATTCATGTTCTATTATTACACTAGTTTTAATGTTTCCGATTCTATTATATTTGGTGTCTATTGAAAATGTGCAGTTTAAATAAGAAACTTTAGAACAGTTCCAATTCCTTTCAAATCTATCGCATGAAGAACTTAAGGTAAGAGGGATATGGACGAGCATAGTTCAAGTGACGTCACGAGCTTCAAATCGATTCTTTATGATAGAATACCCTGAGTTCCAAAAAAAAAAAAAAAATGTAACACTAAGAAAACTAAAGCTAAATATGTTGCAACATGCATTGAGCCAACGGTGGCGTGCAGTGTCCTGCACAGGGAGTTGTTAGTTTTCAACGAGCCGAAGAACTTGATCAACATCCGTTGTATAAACTCTGGCACAGTCGGGATATCAAAGAACTCGTGGGATTCATTTTCTTCAACGATATATACCTCACAATCTTCAGCACTACAGTGTCCTGAAACTGTTGAAGATGTTAAGTAAGGCTGGCATTCTGAACCCTATTTGACAAGTTATTGATTTGTGATACTTACTGCTTCAAAGAAACAGTACGAAACACACTTGCAATCCTTAATGAACTTCTGAAATACACTGAGACAATCTGTCTTCTGTATGATTCCTGAGAAAATTGAGATGGTAATAGTAGCAAGAAGTTTTCTTCGACCCTTTCTGGAAACTCCGATGACAATAATAATAATTATTAATTATGAGAGATAGTTGACCGTGGATGATAAATGATGAGAAGATGGTTGGGGATGCGCACCCCCAACCATCTTCTCATCATTCATCAATAATAATTATTATTGCAGAAGACATCACAATAAGAATGTTACCCGAGCTGCCTTGACTGAATGTACTGAGCTGATATGTAAGCATGAATTCGGAAACTTGCATCAATCATTACTCCTAGATATTTCGTACTACAAGGGCACCTCAGTCTTGTTATTTGCAAGTTAGAGGCTTCGCATTGTAGCAGCCGTCTGGTTGGAAATAACGGTTCTTCTTTAACAGGCATAGCCTTCAACACCACTACTGCAACATCATCTACAAAGCCGAATTGTATAAATGAAGCTCTCTCCGGCGTTGTTAATCAAAAATTCCGTTGAACTTGACGTTCTAGAGTTCAGATTCTATGCCGAGGACACACTATTTTCTTGGCAAAGTCTAAAGCCCTAAAGCATTAAGCCCAAATCTTCGATCTCAACGCTCTACTGTAGGTGTGGAGCATTGTTCCAATAGCATTTACTATGGTCGCTCTTTCCGCAATCCATTTAAAACCCCTCCCCAGTGAATTCTCGTTACCAATAGGCAAGTACTTACTCGAATGGCTTACCTGTAGTATCGAATCTTTTTTATTATTATTTTTTTTTAATCCCACTCCCTTGCCATTTCTGGCATACGGGGTGCGGGAGCAGTGGGGTAGTTCGCGCTGGGATTGCGCATGCCACTGCTCCCAATGATCTTCATCCGTTCGGTAGGCCCTTCTGGTGCGCATCTGTCTGGGTGCCTCCTGCAGTTACCAGGCTCCTGGTCTCAGTCTGGGTCAGCTTCATCTTCTTCCAGTGGCTCGCCGATGTTGGGTGGTCAAGTCCTTTCCATTGTGAAATGTGTTGGGCCTACCACCTCCTTCCATCCGTAAATGAACTCCCTGAAGAAGGGATAATTCTCTTCTTCCATCAACCAGGGAAGGTCCGACTCGGCGAGGGAGAAAATCCGTCTTTCTCAACAGCCTGGCTCGGTGTCCTTCCATGGCGGAGCAATCCACTATTACGTGTTCTGCTGTTTCAGGAACCCCGCACGTGGGGCACCGGGGGTCGATGTTCTTTCCAAAGCCCTGCAGCTTTCCCCGAAACCCCCCGTGTCCTGTTAAGATCTGTGAGACCCAGTAGTCTGGGATGACCCATTTAGCCTTCAGTCTGGAAGGGACGGTAGGGAAGAATTTTTTCAAAGTAACGCCCTTTTGGCTTGCTACCCACCGTCCATTCCACTTCTGTATTGAGTCCTCCCGCAGTATTTTCTTCCACACGTTTGGAGTCTCGCCGATCCTCTCTCGGAGCTCATCCGGTAGCGCTTCTAGTTCCTGCCTCTTTACTTCATATTTAAGGACATCAGGAGGATGAGGTCCAGGGGCATCGCTGCGCCCTCATGTGACACCGTTCTGTATGTCTTCGTGACCCTCAGCAGAGCCAATCTCTGTATGGTGGCCAGTCTTCTCTTCTGTGTCTGCGTGAGGTTTCGGCTCCAGGCAGGGGATGCGTACCTCAGAATACCCAAGATCACACCTTTATATATGGTCATCGTTGCAGGGTACCTGAGGCCCCAAAATGCACCCCATATCCTACTTAATCCATTGAGTGACAGTGTCACCCTGTCCTTTAGATACACTAGGTGAGAAGTGGCATCGAATCTTCTTCTTATCTTCACACCAAGATATGTCACCTCCTCACCCGGTCTAACCCTCTCTCCTTGGATATCCAGGGTGATAGGATGAGCCCTGTCCGTGGAGCCTCTGATGAGTATGGCCTGAGTCTTGGCTGCTGCCATACTCAACTTTCTCCTCACGCACCACTCTCCTACGAGACTGGCACACCTCTCCGCTTCTGTCTTTAGTCTGGATCTACTGTTCTTGGCCACGATGACTGCCAGGACGACGACCAAACGCTGTCGAAGGCGGAAGAGATGTCAAACATGATCAATAAGACATATTTCTCCGCACTCTCCTCCACGTCCCTACGCACTCTCAGCAGCGCATCCGTAGTTCCCCTGCCACGAGTCGAGCCAAACTGCCGTGGATGACTTGCAGCACTTAGGACTGGTCTAAGGCTCTGAACGATCATGTGCTCCAGAACCTTACTAGCTACTGGGAGGAGGCATATTGGTCGATAGGATTTAGGCGTTTCTTTATCCTTACCACCTCCCTTGTAGAGCAGTCTCAAGTCTGCAATCCTCCACTTGTTTGGAAAGTACCCCTTATCCAAACACTCGTTAAATATATCCAACAACTCTTCCTCACCCCGTCACAGACGCCAACTAATTAACGTTAAATGTATAATGAATAATAATGACCCTCCAGCTATAGAGAAATGTATTGTCCTTCCTACTACCTATATATGAACTATGGTAAGTGAAAATAATTAAGAAAATGATGTTTTGAATCTATGAAGTATAATAAATTTAATTAATTTCATTTTAAATGAGGTTGATACAAGCACCAAATTTAACAGTTCACATCTTAACTCTTGACTGTTCAGACAATCACAAGAAACCTGCCTTCACCTTAGTAAATTTTCTATTTTGTTTTTAACGATAACATTTTTGTAATAGACAAATCAGAATCTCTCTTGATGATTATAATAGAAAGAGCCACATGGGTACTGATACAATTTTGATTAATGGGTATATAATTCATTATAACATTCAATTATCTTTATTTATTTTGTTTATTTAAAAGATTTATTGAGGCCATCCTTAGCGGAGAGATAGTAAAGCGCGCTTGAACATTAAACACAAGCACTAAACACAAACATACGGCAATGAGCAGTGTATCCTCCGCGGAGATAGCGGTGTGGAGGAAGGAAGTCATAAATCTGAATTATAGGCCACCATTACCAGCTCACTGATTAGCAGATAAAAACTGCAATAAATCTCACTCCCTATCCCCCCCTCCTCTCTACCATCTGCCTTCCCTTCGCTGAGGGAGGTTTTTGTCAACGATTACTCTGACACTTGAGTATGAACGCTTCTTATGCAAATCCATTTTCGGGGTCTACATAAAAACCAGAGCTAAGCGAAGTTGGAATAAATCAGAGTAATCATTAATTTCGTTTAAATAATTATTTATTTCTTCGTGGAATATTTAATTTTAAGATTATAAGAGTATGAGGCGATCAAAAATGTATCCAGTGATACTTAAATGAAGAAGCACCTTTTGAAATTTTTTCTGAACTCAATTAGACATTAAGGCGATTTTTTCCGGTCCTATTGTACTGCCACGCGTTTTAATAAATATCTCCTCCCCCATTATTTAATATTAAAAATGAAAAAAAATCTTGATTATCCGTTAACATATCTTACCCTACTCACCTTGGCAGCAATTTCCAATACAAAAATAGCTGAACATAATTTTGGTCCGATAAAGATTTTTATTATATATTTTTTAGTTTGTTTAATTATCCTTAATATGAGTATCTATGTTGTTCTGAGATATATATAAATTTCTATTTATTTTAGAAACTAACGAAATGTGAAAGAGATTCTGTGCAGTCCTGCGCAAAATACTAAAAATAAGATAGCATTTTTATTACTAATGTATATTTGTATAATTTAGACGATTTGTTTTCCTTTATCTCTTAAATAATTCTATAAATAGCTCACCGTAAGTGAATTATTTTTGAGTTATGCTCAAATACAATTGAATTTTCAATTTAACTATTTTTTCGGATATTAGTTAGACTTTGAATACTTTTCGTCCGGGTCCTTTCGGTGCTGAACAACAGCAAAGGTCAGTTGGTGGCTGAAAACGCGTCTTCGTAAGGGCCACAGACACGCTCAAACTTTATAAGAATAAGGTAGGAACGTGAAACATAGAATTCGTAAGGAAACAGTTGATTGGGCAAGATGAAATCTCGTTAATATAATTTATATTTTGATCCAATTTATTCTCTTATGTTAATAACAATTTCTTAATTAGTTTTTTTTTTTGTTTTTTTTCGGCCAAGACTCCCATTGGAGTCCTATACTGCCTAACCATGGTTGGGGGTCAAAGTTCCTTATTTGATGCATTTGAAATATTTAAATGATCAATGTTTCATATATCTTTTGGGTCAATGTTTCATATATGGTTGGGGTCAAAGTTTCCTTATTTGATACATTTGAAATATTTAAATGATCAATGTTTCATATATCTTTTAAACTTTTTTTTCTCCTGTGACTAATTATTTACTTCTTTTTTGTATTCCCAATATATACGGTAAAGAAGGCTTCAGCAGTAGTTTATAGGTGATATAAGGTTTTGTTTCGTTCTTCACTAATTTAGGAATCAATTTTTTATGGTTATTCTATGTGAGAAGCTAATGAGTGTGCAGGAATAGAATAATTAAAAAAGAAAAAAATAGGACACTAGATGTTAAGAACAGAGATTATCTACTCAGACTAGAATTTACAATTATATAAACTTGAAAGTTTTATTTTGTAATCCTGCTTGTTATTATCAGAGCTAATAAATAAATCAACCACAAAAAAAAAGAAATATTTAACTATAAAATACTTTTTTAATTCTATGATTCCCAATAATTGATTTTTATTCCCAAAATGACCATATCTTATTTTTTACATAACTTCACATAATTTATTCATTATATTACAATTTGTACTAGCAATGTATGTGTGTGTTTAGTAATATATATTATTATATTATAATTGTAAACTTGCAGCTTTATTGTTGACTTCAAATTCCTTTCAGTTATTTTTATTATTATTATAATTATTTATTTAATTTATTTTTTTCCCTTTATTTTCATTTCAGTAGTTGTTAATTAAATTATTAATTGTATCACTTAAGATTAATTCATATTGCACTTAACTAGCAAATAACTAAAATGTGTATAGCCTTCTCAACGCCCTAATAGTCTAAACTGTAATATTTCACTTATGTCATTTTTATGTGTTATTTTGGCATCGACCAATAGATGTTGTGATCTGGTCGGACCATATTGGATCTCAATTTTTTAATGAATAAAATAAATAAAACTAAAAAATTGTCATTGAAAATGCGGAATTTTATAGAAACAATAAATACATTTTTATTTATATATTTATATACTTAACCAAATTTTATCGAAACTGCTATAGTCACATTTAATATATGCTTATTGTGCACAATCTACAATTTTGTTTTGCATATTTCTTGAAAAATGTTCAAAATTTTAGCAATAAAAACCTTGGATACTATTTTGAGGAACCCCAACAGAGCAATGAGGGACAAATAAATATAATTATGGTTGATAATAAATATTCTGTCAGTGAGATAAGAACGAACAATGAGGAAGATAAATAAAGAAAATCACTCATTCGCAATTATACTGACAGGCAACAAACATATTCAAAATTTGATGAGAATCACATAATTGGAAGGTATATATTTTTTTATTAATATATATTTATACAGTTTAAATTACATAGTCTTATTTGTCTCGAAAAGTAACTTGTTTATAGCAATAATTTCCTAAGTGTTTTGTTATATATGAAACAACACAACAATGCACACTCTAGTAAGAATACTTTCTTATATAATCTGGTTTTAGTTAAAAATTTGAACGACTGTAATTTTAATAATTTCTTTGGTAAATTAATATAATAATATTATGATTATAGACGACTTTCGATAATATGACACTCGATTATTTAAATCAATAATATGAAGTTTCCCAGACCCTTTAAAAACACTCGATAAATTGAAAAACAAAATCATCATTCTTCTGTAATTTAAGTTCTTGTAGCGACATGATCTCAGCCAACAGTCTATAATTTGATGTCAGGATTCGCCCATTCTATAATTTGAAGTCTCCTCCTACATGCATCGTTTATTTATCTACTGCGCGAGATAATTGAGTTAGCAGTCAGCTTCCATGCTAATTTAAATTTAAACAACTTTTTTTCAGTAATCTGTGAAATGAGCTCAAGAAATAACAAGTGTCCGCTGTAATATCACAACGGTAAATCCAGAACAGACATCAAAGCAGGGAAAATCAACAAATTCTATTCCCATAGATTCAGGTACAGGTACTACGGTCTGTCTGTAAACATTTAAACCTTCAAGGTTTTTTTTTTAATTTTTTTTTTTTTATGACATTGGTGTCCAGGTTGTCAAACCAACGCTGAACAATTTGCCTATCTGGATGGAGACAAGGAGGGTAACGAATAGTAACCTCCAATTCCATGTGACCTTTCTGTTTTTGTTTTTTTTTTACCCCCTAATTTTACAAATATAATACAATGTGTACATATATAATAATACATTTATATATATATAACCTTCCTGGACTACATATGAAGAAGAGGACACGGTAGGGGATGTTCATGTTAGAAGGGGAGAAATTCGTCCAATTATATTTGTGTAGGTAAGTAATGGGCTCCAAGAGAAGCTATTCAATTTGATATCTATAATTAGGAGAAGATTCTGGAAAAAGTAGTGAGGGAATCAGGTATCCAAAATGATGGCACCATATTCAACAGATCGGTCCAACAGCTCCGTTGTGCGGACGACCTTGATATAGTGGTGCGATCTTTTACAGCCTTTACCGAGTCTTTCTTGAGCATGCAGAGAGCTGCCGCACGCATGGGTCTGGCTAATAATGAAAACAAAACGAAATATATGTACACCGGAGGAGCCAGATCCCAGGAGAGATAGGTTGTCGTAGGAAGCTGTTTCTTCAAGAGGGTGGAGGATTTTCCTTACCTTGGATCTCAGGTTACAGCAACAAATAATGTTTCCACTGAAATAAATCGAAGGATCCAGCGGCTAACCGATGCTATTTTGGTCTGTTAAAACAGTTCTGTAGCAAGCTCATTAGCAGGAAAACTACAGTCTATTTATATAAAACTCTAATTAGGCCTGTACTTACAACGTCTCCCAGACATGGACCCTATCCACACAGGATGGAACAAATCTGTTGGTCTTCGAAAAGAAGATCCTTCTAAGAATCTATGGGCCGGAAGAGATGCGGAAGGCTGGAGAAGAAGAAGAAATAAGGAAACTCTATGAGCTGCTCCAGGACATAGATATTATGACCTTTAAATGGCTGGGACCCCTTGGGTGGGCAGGACATGTTACATGGATGAGTCCCGACGAAATCCCTAAAAGAGTCATGGAAGAAGAAATCCATTGTCAAAGAAGAGTTGGACGGCCCAAGCTCCGGTAGATGAATGGCGTGGTACAAGATACACGAGACCTGCTTGGAGTCCGAAATTGGAAGGTAGCAGCCAAAACCGAGTCGAATTGCGGAGTCTTATAGAGGAGGCAAAGACCCATCGCAGGGTTGTAGCGTCTACTGATAGATAGACAGATAGGAGAAGAATCGTTATACGAAACAATGATTTTTAAGAAAGGGGTGGGGATGGAAAGAGGAGGTTTAGAGTTGCTCACCAGTGAATACTAACAAATGTAAGATTTTGAAATGGACAGGATACCAACTTCTCCAGAATGTGCATTGCACGTATGGATACACCCTTGATCAAGGGAAGCTTTCTAAGGAAGAGGAATAACATTCAGTGATTTACTAGTATATGTCCTATTTCCACTAGGTCCACCTCTAAGTGCGGGTCAAAAAACTTTAAATATTACTAATTGACTCTTATCTTGTGGAAGTGTCTCACTTAAATGAAAACAACGAACTGATTTTATTAATTCTGAACACACAAATAAGTATTTATCTCTAGAATTTTAATTTGTATGTTTATCATATTTTTAATGTGCCATATCTGTTTATTATTGTGAATAATCCAAAGCTTACTAACTTTAAATGAAATATCTAATTAGAAATTTGAAATTTTTCCTGCCTATTTCTAGATTATTTGAACTCTTATTACTTTAAAAACTCAGTGATTTAAACTTATTCTCTGATCCTTTGAATTTTACACAATTGAAAATTGACTGTATAGGTTTATTTGTAAGAAGCTTTTGCAGAGTGGTTTCATAAACAATAGTTAATTGATTTCAACCACTTCTCTTGTGGTTGATAGCAATCAATTAGTACAATAATCAATAAATACCGAATATTTAGTGAATAATTGCGGCTTTCTTTTGATCTCCAATACACTTCAATCATTTATCACATATCTTAATGGCTGCCCGATCTTGATCCAGTCGAAGGTACCTCGCCCGGCTCCTGTTTGGTCTATAAGGTATTTGCTAAATGTTGATCCCTGAAATACTCAGCAATACTTATAAATCCCCTTTGATCCCCCGGTAATGGTCCGAAACCTTTGTACCTGCAAATCAAGCTGGTATTATTAATCCATAGCAATATATAATGAATTATA
>NW_027115949.1:579764-581024 GCF_000696795.3 Halyomorpha halys
AAATAAATCTGTACTGCTACACCTCATCAAGGATCAGAGGTTCAGTGCTTTGTTAGAAAGTACCATTACTATACCAGAGGTTGTGCAAGGAAGTGATTTTGTTGCTGGACCAGTTGATTTTTCCTAAATTAAGTATACTCACTTTATGAGGCTTGGTTTTTTTCCTGGATGGCTCCTGAACCCATAGGTTGACTTATCGGCTACAGTAACAAAATAGATAATTATCTACCACAACCTAGGATTTAGTAGCACACTGCTTTACCACTGAGCCACTCCTCTCTAATAAATATAAAAATATATATATAACTTTTTAATTAATTGTTTAACTATGCAGGTATAAAATCTAAATCTGTTCAGTCAAATTAATTGAAAAGTAATTTTCTTAAAAGAGAGAACCTTTAATGTTTCATAAAGTTTGTGGAAATAAACTTAGTACCATTGTAAACGTAGCCAACCATACATACACACACACTTATATATTTATTTGTTTATGCATTGATTTGTTTATTTTATCATGTCATCATTATTAGTTTACTCCGATGTCATCAATGCTCAATAGTATGACTATAATTATTATATGTACATTTGAATGGTGTGCACGTATTAATATTTATATATACACTTACTAATAGCATGTATCCATAAATATAAAAGTAATTGAGATACAAAATAATCTAGAGGCTGCGAATACTTGGCGTTGAACAAGCTTGAAAAAATATGAACTGGGCGTCGTTTCAATTATATTTTTAGAAACCAAGTATTTATTTGTGCGTGTAGGTTTGTATATCTGTCAACTCAGACAGTGGCTGTGATATCAGTTATAGTTTCCTTCATATGTAAATGTTTTATGCTCTAATCATATCAGTTTTAGAATACATGCTAAAAAAAAAATAATTTAAGCTTGGTGGATGTTTTCTGCAAATTCTTCTCATAGTGCAGTGTTATCAATGCAATTTAAATTTTATTAAAGACAATTCCATGATAATATGAACATTTACGATGTTTGAATTTATTGCAGTATTGTTTTGATTTTATTACAGAACTTGAATGATTTATAGAATCTTTTCTTCACCTATTAAACTGCAATATTCTTGAATCTAGGAATAGTCTAGATAACAAATGATTTTCCAAAAAGATAGCTCCCAGATCGAAAAGGAATCTCCAGGTGAAAAAAAGTTGTGTCAGGTGTGGGATTCGAACCCACGATCCCTTAGGGAACCAGGTCTTAAGTCTGGCGCCTTAGACCGCTCGGCCAACCTG
>NW_027115949.1:581074-602368 GCF_000696795.3 Halyomorpha halys
TGCTCATTATAAAAATCATTAAATAATTATTAATTACTTGTTTATAATAACCGAAATATTTAGAATAGCCTATAGATTTTGAAATTAGACATTTCTGTTTCAATCTGGCAGCTCTAACGAAGCCCTACAAAGTGAGGGGAAACGTTGGTTAACACTAAATAGTTTTCTTTTACTATTTTGAACCCTTTATTGACTACCACCCGGAGTATCTTCCTACAATATAATTTTTCGTTTTTGATATTGTTTTTTTTTTAGTTCAGAAGATGGGTAACAGTCCACAAAACGACAAAAAATGGAATGACTCTTGAATTCTCCATTATGATGGCAATGACAATGATACTATTCAGCTTAAGTAAGTAGGATTTGAAAAATTATTTGTTTGTTCTTTATTTTAACAACTATTTTAAATGCACTATCATTGAGATATATAAAAATAAGATAGCTCTCAGATATAAACGGAGACCACAAGTGAAAAAAAGTTGTGTCAGGTGTGGGATTCGAACCCACGATCCCTTAGGGAACCAGGTCTTAAGTCTGGCGCCTTAGACCGCTCGGCCAACCTGACTTGCTCATTATAAAAATCATTAATTAATTATTTAATATTTGTATATAATAACCGAAATATTTAGAATAGCCTATAGATTTTGAAATTAGACATTTCAGTTTCAATCTGGCAGCCCTAACGAAACCCTACAAAGTGAGGCGAAACGCTGGTTAACAATAAATAGTTTTCTTTTACTATTTTGATCCCTTTGTTGAATACCACCCGGACTATCTTCCTACAATATAATCTTTCGTTTTTGTTTTTGTGAATATGAAATAATAGTTCAGAAGTTGGGTAACAATCCATGAAACGTCAAAAAATGAAATGACTATGGATATATATTTTAATAACTAAGATATTGTCAATCTTCGGGGTACAATTTTCAAAAATGAAAAATCAATATTCTCATCATACTTGAAAATATATAATTTTTGATATGTTTTTTCCCATCAACTGTGGGATATTGGATTTTAGCAAATACTATGCGCCGTAACGGTATCTAAGCTAATATGATACTTTAACAAATACAGATTGGTGAAGCTTTCAAATATTTGCACCGATACATCACTGCCTATAAAGAGTTGGGCTCACAAGATGGCATTTACAAGAAGTGACTCTGACTGTTTGCAAGCCCTATCTTGTGTTTGTTTCCTGTCAGTAGCCGACAAACTGTTTGCTCCTTCCATACAAACATACAATAAATCTGACCACTGTTAAATCCTAGTCTTTATCTCTTCAAACTTCTTAATGGACCCAGCCGCTTAAATAGGTTGAGTTTAATGGCTCCCGGAGTTTTATGCTCCCTCCGTGCCTTTATGTAGCTTTTATTGTTTCCCGATAACTCTGGATCACTCCCACTAAAAAT
This sequence comes from Halyomorpha halys, assembly GCF_000696795.3. NCBI lineage: Eukaryota > Metazoa > Arthropoda > Insecta > Hemiptera > Pentatomidae > Halyomorpha > Halyomorpha halys. The sequence continues at coordinate 582,484 of NW_027115949.1, forward strand.
AACAGTTAACGGCCTCCCTTCTCTAAGTTATCGCTGTTTTCAACTATAATCTCTGTTAGACTTATTTATTTAGTGCCGCTTTCATCTGTGATATATTTATGAGCGTAGTTAAGGTTTCTTATTTATGTAGGCCACCAAGCAGTCTACAGGAAAGCAAAGTACTCATGGAATGAAGAAATGTTCATTATTAAACAACTAGCGACCTTCCGGGGCTAGTCCAATTGAAAACTACTACGGTATTTCTTGAAAATTTATTTTTGTTTATTGGATTCATATAGAGAAACTTGCGTTGCGATTTAATGTGGCTTATCAAGGTTTTTTTAAGCGTTTAGATCTAGGACGGGTTCACTTGGACCAATATGTACAGTGTCTAGAAATTCTTTTTATTTAGAGGTCGATAGGGTTTCCTATTTCTGAGGAAATCTACTGAAACATTTTGTGATTGCTGATTCAGAGACGGAAGAACGCGATTGCCAGCGGATATCGATTGTACCAGAAGATCGATGCAATGATTTTAAAAAGAATAGCAAGAAATAAAATTGAGGAATACTATTGAACAAAAATATCAATTCATCAATAATGTTAATGTTGGATCAATAAATAAATTATCTTATTGTTACCCAAAGCTCCCCAGGCATAAAATAAAAATCTGTAAAGTAAACACAGTTTTATTTGCTTGATAGTTAAAAGTATTAGAGTTCTTGGGAAGAGGGAGAATGGATGATGGCTCCGTCCCGGGGTCTGAGGGACTTATGTAGCAAATGGTTTTGAAACTGTATCTTAATAATTATCAAAATCACTATTTTTTTTATCTGCATGTAGTAATTATTCAATATTTGCATCATAACAGTCATGGAGCAGTGGCAAATCTAGGGAGAGTAAGCCGAGGGTCTACCGTGCACCCAGCGTAACAAAGTGCTCCCGGAATTTTTCTTCTTGATGTAATCCGCATTTTTGGAACCGCCAGTAGTCCCTACCTTAACGAAGTGGGGGTCTTCGCAATATTGCATTTCCAAGCCCCCATAAGCTGGCCCTATTTCTATTCTTGTAAAGGGTGTTCAGATACATTTTTCTGAAATATAATACAGCGATTCTTATTACATGATTTTACAAATCTATAGGTAAGACAAATCGATAAAATACGACTTCATCTGAAGGATTTTTTTACTAAAAGATAAAAGAAGTTTTGTAAGTAGATAAGTTAATAATACTTTCTGTTGGTTACTTAATAATCTGTAGTTCAAGGTCGATGATTTATCTTAAGGAAAAAAAAAATTACAAAAATGGTTTACTTAATATCATAAGTTTATTACTTCATGATTTGCGTATATTTAAAAAGTTGTTATTTTAACATACAAATGTAAGTCCGCAATATAGATATAAAATTTTATTTTAATCAAATAAGAAACTTACAAGTAAATCAATTTTCGAAAAAGTCCCATTGTTAGCCCCCACAAGTGTTAGCCAGAAGGGACAAGATCGGGACTATATGGAGGATGAGGGAGTACTTCAAAATTGAATTTTGGATCGTGTCAGCAGTGTGGGCAGCACTATGCCGACGGGTATTGTCGCACAACAACACAACACTTTTTTGACAGTAGTCCTCGGCGTTTGCTACGAATTGCAGGCTTTACCTTGGCAGTAAGCATCTCACTGTAACGTACACTGATACTATTATGTCTCTTTCCTCATACTGTATGAGTACATTACTTATAGTACTGGCCCTTGTAAGTCCCAAAAAACCGTAAGCATCAGTTTTCCTGCGGACGCTTGAACTTTTTTTTGCACGGCGAGTGTTTCCATTCCATACTCTGCCATTTACTCTCCGGCTCGTGTGTTTGGTCGCCAGTAATAATCCTGTCTAAAAAATTGTCCCGTTCGTTACTATAGCGATCCAAATGTTTTTGGCAGGTGTCCAAGCGCGTTTGTTCATGCAACTGTGCTACTGTGTTTGTTCATGCTAGTTGTTTTAGGACCCATCTTGCACAAACTTTATGAAACTCAAGTCTGTTGTAGATGATTTTGTAGGCAGAACCGTGACTAATTTTCAGACTATGTGCCACTTCGTCGATAGTAACTCGTCTACCTAAGGGGACCATTTCACGTGAACGCTCAATGTTTTATTTATTTGTGGCGGTAAACGGTCGTTCGGCTCCTTCATCGTGACTTGTGCGACCATTTTTGAATTTTTCAATCTTTCAAATATTGAATAAACTTTGATGAAATTGTTACTGGGCCATTAATGTACTTTTCTCAAACATTCCTTCAGCATTTGACAGAATCGGACTAGCTGCTATTGAAATTCTGGTGTGCTGAAGAAAATATGATTACGCATGCCTATGCAAACATAGAGAGTGAAACCTGATTAAATTTACATGGCATCAGCTGAATCTAGTTATCAACAAGTAGAATTCCTTTTCTTTAAAACCGGATTAGTGATTTACTTGATAGATGAATTGACGACTAAAGACAGAATGTCTCATTACCAAATTTGTTCCTTCTTGGGATGATATGTCGTTTGAAATTTTTGATTTGGACAAACATTTCACTTCTTGGCACAATTCTAAGCTTTACTAGCTTCGGTACTGAGGAAGCAATACATATTAGATGAAACAATCAAAAAAATAATTGTACGAAATGTCTAGAACTCGCACTACCACTTCATCATTAATGCCAATATGCGTTACACCTACAAAACTCTAAAATATTGCACAATGTTAACAACTCATTGGCAATATTTCCCAAAATTCTCCAAGTCATTTCGCATTGTTTAATTCCACTAGAACATATAAGCCTACGCCATACGAAAGTATATATAAATATTAATATTTTTAAGAAATAAATCTTGAAACAGAAAGATTTGTGGCCTGTACATTTGGGTCAGAGTCTCGAGTGACTCAGACGTTGCAAAATCCGACTGCCTCGCTCTCACAGGAAACCTACATCATCGTTATCAAATTGATTTACGACTTGGCATGGGTGTGTACACATACCCACAAGAGGAAATGACATAAGAGCGATAAATGTTTCTGACATGACCTGTTGAAGGTATGTATATATGTTTATTTATTTACTTATATATGTACATGTATTCCACTCCCTTCCTCCCCCCGCCCTCCTCCAAAAAAACATGAAATGACATTTCAAATGTCCTATATTTCATTTATATTTATATAAATACAATTGTTAGTGATTTTAGAAAAAGTTTATCTTACTTTTAGAAAAACAATTTTTACTTTTTCAGCAACAGTGTTAGTCCGCAAAACCAACAAATTTTAGAATAAACACTAAAATGTGTACAGATTACGATATAAAAGGCAATGCATCACACTATTTATCTGGGCTGGAAATTATTTTGAATGGTAAGAAGGAAGATAATAGTAAATTAGTCAAACTCGTGAACATTAATGATTACAAATTAACTAATAAAATGTGGAAAAAAAAAGAAAAAAACAACACTCAACAAAATAGATGAGCTCTATTATTGAGTACAAATCTAAAATACAATTATCAACCATTGAATTTTGAACTTCATGACAAATTAGAGAGCCTTTGTTAAAATTAAAAAATTTCTTTACATCATTTTTAATATTGTTTCCTTTACTGTTTTACGTCTCGGTATAATATCCCTATAAGCTATAAAAATCAAAATATATATTTTAGCATTAATCATTAACCTGTCTGATTGTAATAAAAATAGTCAAGTAATAAAAATAAAGAGGTTTGGGGTTGAATGTCTATAAAATATAAATATTTTGTTTGAATAGTAAAAGTATGAAATTTTATTACTCTGTAATGTTTAAGAAAACCTTATTAGAAGTAACCAATATATACATTTTATCAAAAGAAGTCTATTGTACGTATACTGAAAATACATAACACAAAAGTGCATCATTAAAAAATTATAAAAAAATACAATACCAAGAATTTAAATACCTATTTTGTATCTTATCGAGAAATTAATCAGGATAAATAAGATGACTCCATAAACTGGAATTTCGTTTTCATGAGTGATCTTATTTCTTGGAACACTAGCTGTGACTTATATGAGGAAAGTATGGAATCATCTACCTTTTGAAACATTTATATCTTCTCTTTTTTCTATCCAGTGCTCATACCATGTTATACGACAAGAATGTGTCAGTAAAACGATTGATCATTTTTACTGTTGACATTGTTGACCTCAAAATTGAGAGATATACTTTTCATTAAAATGCTATTGCAATTGTGAAAAACGAACCATGACATTTATGTAATATGAAATAATAGACTCCAAAATGAAAAAATATAATTGTTGATTACATTCGTAAAGTAACACTATCGGACTTTATCTATTAAAAATATCTTACTTAATTGAAACTTTATTAATATTTTTTTTTTACTTTATTCCTGGTCATTTCGAGGAGGAGTTTAATCTAGAATACCACCCTATTCTAACCATGGTGAGCTGTCAAGTCTTTATTTCGTGGGACCTCTACAAAAATAAAAGTCGACCCCCAGACCGGAGCAGTCACAAGGTAATAAAAGTATTTCACCCAATTTTCCATTACAATTATAAATCCATTATATATATATATATATATATATATATATATAGTTAATTGTAAAAATTAATGGCTCTGCCAACCACAGTTGGGATGAATAAAAATTGGTAACAGTTTCAAAACGTTACACTTTTTTTTTTTTTTAATATCTTTACTGAAATTTACAACTGTATATTATATAATACATTCAGTAAATTGATCTCTGTTAAAATGGAGTGTTACAGGCTTGTAGAGAAACTACCGGCTAGATCGGTTACATACGGAACAATAAGGTCTTTATAAAACGTTACTCAAAAACATTTTTCATTCGGAGCTCCATATCCTTAAAACTACCAATAACAGGAAAAACCTTGGTAGAACATCATTTAAATTTGAGCCCTAATAGAGCTGTTTACTTTCAAAAGTTTCTGAGATACAGGTTTTGAAAACAAAATATTTTTTTTTTTACCTAATAACGAAATATTTATATTTTGTGAATATATTTTGGCAAATATTATGGAAGCTATAACTTCTACTAAGGACGTACAGATATCAATTTGTTCTCAATTGAAGAGGAGGAACAATAAAATCATTTTTTAAAAGTCAGGAGACCACAATGTTCCATATGTTGCCGATTTTGCCAGAACCAGATACCATTTCTTCCATGATAATTTTTTCAACCATCTAAATCCACTTGTTTCTAGCCTGGCTTCTCCTTCATTACCTAATAATCCTCCTAGGCGTCTGAAAAAAAGATGGCCTCGATACCTTCTCCTGTAGAAATATTATTGGAGTTCTATCAGTGGGTAGATTCTCCACATGTTTGTATCATGTCACTATGTCACCTACAGCAAATTTATTTGTTGTATATATGTTTATACAGTTGTAAATAACATTAAATAAATTATTAAAAAAAAAAAAAAAAAAAAAAAAAAAAAAGTCAGACATTTTTTGTTCCTCTTCATTATGGTTGGTAGCATTAAAAAAATTGACTCTTGACTTTATATTATTTTCCTTAATGTCATCCAAATTATTTCGAAATAATTTTTTTTTTCCTTTAGACCTCTTAAACTAATATGTGAGGTGGACCAGCTGAATTTTTATGCATAAGATTTGGCACTTTGAACAAAAAATTGTTGAGTATCATCCGTTGCTATCCGCAAATGTAAATACCAATACTATACCGCACTGACAAGAGGCACAGATGTGAGAATACCCTCATCACGACAATAAACAAGGCGCTAGTGGAACCCCTTCTATTTGAAGGGTCGGCAGAGCCGTTATTAATAGAGTGACTAACGGGCGGACATCCATCATTACTGTCTAATCTGTTACCGCCTTTTGACAGGTATCTGCTGTGGGAAAGTAGTACATAATGGGAGGGAAAGTAGGTAGGATCTGGAGGTTTTTGCGGCTTGTTGATTGGCAAGTGGGCAACAGCTGCTGGGGCATAATAAACAGCTGTGTCGGGGATGTCGGTGATTTTCTATTGTTAGCGGTGTATCCTTCTTTAAATACAGTAATGTCGTGTCTTAAAGAAGTTTGATTGCTCGGTAAGTGTCAGGATTTTGTTTGTCTCGTCAGAGATATTTTTTTTATCAAAACTCAACTTAGTCGGATATCTCAAAATGTTAAGGTCTGCAAATGCTCTACAGTATTAAAACGTTAGGAAATTTTTTTATTGATACTTTTATTTCTACTTTAAAGAATCATAATAATAATAATAATTGAACCACTTCAACCCATGAAGAGGCGTTCAGTGCTTTGTAAGGAAGTACTATTTTTTGAAAAATGATTATACGATGAGGTGATATTTCTCACCACCCCTGAACCAACAGGGTTGACATATGGCTATAGTAACAGAACAAATAATTAACTTGGATTTACGATTTTGTTTAAGCTGCCGTGATGAAGAGTTGAAATTTTGAACGAAACGTTGGCACTATTATAGTAAGTTTTTACTTATTTGTGTCTTCACTGACCGGACCCCTAACCATCTTCTCCTCACTATAAATAATTATCTCAAAGAGTCATTAGTTTCTATAAATGAACTTAAGATTCGATAATTGGATTGTTCTTTGACAATTTAACACACTTTTTGAACTTAATTTTCAGATTTTCAAACTTGGCTGATTTTACACACTTGTTCTATTGTTATAAACTAGTTAGAAAATCTATTATACACACCTGATTTATTATTAATTTAATCATTATTCACGATTCTGTTAGGTTTATTTTCATGTAAACATTATTTTTTTTATCTGCCTCCTAATTTAATTTATTAAAGAAATACAATACATACAGAGGAAAGTTTACATATTTCCAGTGCTCTTCCTTTGCTACATGACATTATAAGGGTTGGGGTAAACTTTAATATATATTAGCAGTATCTAAATAATTTATGTGAATGAAGAGTTGATGTAAAGTGAGTGGAGCTTTGGTGTTTTTATTTTTTTAACAATAAAACCATTTTCTCTTTCACTTATATTTTCCACTGTGATATAAAATAATATTGCCTATAAAAGGAATAAACTTAAGATATTGAAATATATATTTTTTAAGAACATTAAAATTAAAATTTCAAATTTGGTTTTTACTATTCTTTGGTGGGTTACGAAAGGGTCCCAAGCCGCATGGCCATCATGGCCGCGCGGCCCTAATAATAACATATTATGAAAATATTATATATATAAATAATTGACCGTATTAATTCAAATTATGAAGAAGATGGTCAGAGGTGTGGTCACAAGAAAACAAAAATAGTTAACAATTATCTATTTGTCAACGTTGTAGAGCTACAACAGGGCCAAAAAGATACAAAAACAACTAAAAAGTTTTTGACATAAAATACAAAAGGTAAATTAAGGTAGGGTTAAAATTATATAAATACAAGGGAAAACAAAATAATATAAAAATGAAAGAAAAGAAGTAAATAAAGTAGTGTAAATATAAAATAGACATTAATAAGAATAATTACGCAAACTAATAGGTTAAAATGATATGTAAAATAGAAAAAAAAAACGAAAAATAAAGAAGTAACTTAAGATCACATAATACTGCTTTGTTATCTATTCATTTATAATTATTATTATTAATTTTATTGTATTTATTCTTTCTCATCTTTTATGTAATCTTAATTTACTTTCTTCATTATTTTTTTCTTATTTTTTGGTGTGTTAAATTTTGTTTTTCTCATTTATACTTTTCCATTTTACGTATTATTACGTCTAATTTTCATTTTAACCTAAAATATTGTGCTATTTTTTATATTATTATCATTGTCTATTTTATATTTGTACTAATTTATTTACTCTTTTCTTTCATTTGTATATTACTTTTTTCCCCTTGTATTTATATAATTTTAACGCTACCTATGTCAAAAAAATGTTAGTTGTTTTTGTATCTTTTTAGCCCTGTTGTAGCTCTACTAAGAGGGAAGAAACGTCGGGAAATAAATAGTTGTTAACTATTTTTGTTTTCTTAAGACCTCACCTCTGACCATCTTCTTTATAATTAGATGAAAAAACGCCTTCTGAAATAAACTAATTCCAGCTTTAATATTTAGCCGTAAATAGTCACGAAGATGTTTTTTTTTCGGATACCTCAAAAACAGAAAAAAAAAAAAGCAGGAATTAGTAATTGCATTACGTATTTGTTGCCTAAATTAAATGTGATACAACCTTTTTCTACCTTTGGTACTTGAAAGTATACCTACAATGAGATACCTAGTGAGGTTTGATGAGTCCATTCTATGAGAATACTACTAAAATATTTGGAGGTGAGGGGCCTCCGCGTGATGTTTGAAACAATGAAGATGGGCATAATGTTAGGAGTATATAGTTGTTTTGCTGACAACAGATGATTTGGCGAAGAATTGTTTTTGTAAATACAAAAAAAAAAAAATAAATAAATAAATGAGATAGTACTCGGTTGTTCAAGAGACAGTTTCAAATCCCCCTCATAGGTTAGTTTAAATATAGTCCGCTCTGAGGCGACAGCTGTATAACTTTATCGTCGTCTTAGAGCTAAGTTAAAATGTTTATGGGAATCGATGAATGTAAAAAACGATAGCGATATATTTTTATTATCTTGTTGGAAAACGATTCCTGAACTAAGCCATGCCCCTTAAAATATTTATAACCGGGGCTGTAAGATGAGAGTGATTGACGGTAGCAACTATCAGAAGTAAACAGCTGAGTAGTAGTGGAACGGCTCTTATCTGGGAAATTTATCGTTGCTGTAACGAGCGAGTCGATACCTTCCAAGCGATTTATAGTTGCTCTGCTTCCCTATTTCATATTTATTTTAGTTAACGAGAAGGAAACGGATAACTTAGGTTTATTTCAGACCTGTCAGTTCGTTGTAAAGCGGATATTTGACCTGACTTTTCACTTAGGGCGTGCCGGGTTTGTAAATTATGTGAGGTTAGTGCCTGTCACGATGTGATTTTTTTTAGAAAGTAAGTATACTTTTATGTAAACCTGACAACTGAGGGTGCCATCTATAAAATTCTATAACCATGGTACCTATATTTTGATAAAAACATGAAAATACAAATAGATTAAACAAGATTCTGGTGCTAAAAATTATTCGATTCTTTGAATTTTGAGACTCCAAGCGCAGGATATAAATGTTTCTGCTAAGTATTAATTAAACACTTAGAAGAAAAAACAGATAGATTGCATAAAACGATTTTAGCAGTACAACAATACATATAACAGGTTTTGCAATATACACTTTTAGATGAAGATAGACACTGTGAAAAACTAATAGAAGGATAATTAATTTAGATAAAAATATTTTAACCAAAATATTTAATAAGTATTCGCATTTAATTAAAATAACTAGATAATTATTTTAAACGGTAATAATTTAAAAAAAAACATGGTAGCGAACACCATGAATGAAACGTTGCTAAAACTATGTGCATAAAATATATGAAACTATTTTGATTTTCTAAAACCTTTTAAAGTCATATTTTCATATTTATTTTGAACCAGATTTTAAAAATAAGTTTTAAATTAATGAATGTCATCATGAGCGCAGTTTTAGTTATCTTCGGTGACATCTTCTTTAAAATCTTCATCAATTCACTAAAGTTTTAGTGATTAATTTTTCATTCAAGATCCATCAGCGGTACTCATAATTCTCAGTTTCAGCATGATTTTTTTATCCTTTAAATTGTCCCTTAAATATTTTAAGACAATTTTAATATTTTATGTAAATTATAAAAACTTTAATGATAAGTTTTGTTTCAGTTTAACTTAGAAATGGATATTGATCGCGCTTTGTTGATGTTGATTGTTGCTTAAAAGCGTAAAACCCTCTGGTCATCAACGCCTATGGCATGATAAAAATAAAAAATAAAAATAAAATAATAAAAAAAATTAAAATCGAAGAGGAGTTATAATTTAGAAGGCAATGTGCTTGTTACATCGGGACCTGCCCCTGCTATACTGCAGGTTTCCCAAGTGTAAGTTTATGATTAAATTAAATGTGTGGAAAAGGGGGGCTGAAAATGTGAGACACTTTATGCTCATGAACAACATATATTTCCTTATATTTATAAAGTATTAATCCCTGGAGGGGCAGATGATATTAGTGAGTTAGTTAAGAGTTATTTATCTAGTGTAATATGAACAAAAATGGGGTCTCATAGACTAATTGAAACAATCATGCGCTTATCTGTTGAATGTTGGAAGTCTCGCTGTCGCGGTCACTTCCTCGTCCTATAGCCGCTTCCCTCGTCAAGGTGTACGGTGGACGAAACGGTGAAGACCGTGTATCTTGGCCTGTGTCTGAAAAGACGTCCTTGTTCCTCCTCAAGGGCTGGCCAGCGTGTCCTGGAGCCTGGCGTGATGGTAGGGGTAGGCCAGGTCCTAGCTTGCATGATGCTTAGGCTGGGGCGGCATTGCAGTCGCAGCGTCTTCGGGGTCTTCCGGTGTTCGCGGCAAGGGGGGGCATCAGAAAATGAGACCTCCGACCCCGACTTTATATAAATCCAAAATTTAACCGAGAAAATCGGATTACTTAAATCCGACAGTGCTTTTAAAAATTCAATTACTAATGTAATTTTAGCTCGGATAAATTTGGGGTAAGTCCCATCCTGTTTATTATTGGCAAATAGTGAGTACACTCTTCAAAAATATGTCAAATCGTGAGAATGGACTGACAATATTTGCACATTGGAGGTGGCAGTTTTCTGATCAAGTGAGAGTGCGTGAAGAGGGTATGACCTATTCTCAAGCGGGTTAGAGCAACTTCCTACCTGCGTCTGTTGTGGTAGGATGTTGACCATGGTTTTACTGATCGTTTTATTTCTTTTATTTATTACAATAGTCTTCTGAGTTATTGAAAAGCAAAAATGGAGGGCTGATACTATCACGTGGAGTTCAGCGGTGTATGTTGAGCATAACATATGTATTTTAAACTTGTGGGTTGAATTGTGAGTGACGAAAGATGAGGGGGTCAAGCTTTCGGATTTGGAACCATCAGTGTTTATTAAAAAATAATCCGGAATATTTTCTTGAAGACGCGACAACTTTATACTTGACAGATGTGGTCTTATTTTGTGCATAAATGACAGATGTAGCATTGTTACAGGTTGTTTTAGAGTCCAAGGTGGGTTCTGAATTTCAGGCTTCATTATCGGAATCGTTATTGTGCGCGCTTTTTAATAGTAATTTTTTTTTTTATATTTAATTTAAATATTTTAGTTTTATAAGAACAAAAGATCCTCATTTAAGGATGTAGAATCTGACGTTGATATGGCTCAAAAGACACACATCATTCATCCAATCAGTTAATAATTATGTTAAATTATTATTAAATATGCAACTAAAATCCATTGAGGGTCAGAGTTGAAGGGTCTGGTACTCACTTTACAACGTATGCCTTGGGAGTTTTTCCGTTTCCCAGAGTTGGATATTACTAAATGTAAATTATTGTGTATAACCGGATTATTGACTTACTCAGTCGGCTATTCCGCTCTATCAAGAAATTATAAATTAGCCAATTATAATATTCAATACTGCAAATTTAAATTATCTCATTAAATTTAATTTATTATTTAACAGTAATTTATAATGAGGACGTAATTAATTCTGTCATTTATTTAACTTCTTCAGAGCACTTAAATTAACAAGTCAAATAATTTTCTTTATTTTTGATGAATATTTATGTATTATGATATTTTCTTCGGAAAGGATATAATGATATTTCTTCACCTGTCCATTAAGCATTTATAAATATTGTATAACTAGTAAGTTAATGAGTATTTTATAAAGTAAAATTTATAATTTATAATATTTTATAAAAAGATATTTTCCAAGCGGCAATTATTTTAAGAATTATTAATTATTTTTAATATTATAAAATTAAAGGATCGAGAGGTTTACATATAGATCCAAGTTCGAGTTTTGTACTTAAACAAGAATAAATTGTCTTCATCTTATCAGTCGCTTACCCACAGTATTTGAAAAGTGGTTTAAGGAAATATTTATTTCTGAAGCGTTATTCTGCCCACATTTATAACCGCTATTCAAAAAACTTTAATTGCTTAATAAGCAAATATCGTTAGCTGTTGTAGTGATACGTTTTATTTAGTTATTCATAAATTATTAAAATTATATAAACTAATCAATTTTGTAGGGATACCATCTTCAAGATTATAAGAAAAGTCACCAATAATTAATGCTTTCAATATTTCAGATTTCTTTTTTAATGCAGAAAAAAGTCTAACATCAAAGAACGATGTTGCCGTTATCAGTCTAATGTTGTAGTTTGATAATTGGAGCAATAATGTTCTTCGGTACATGAAAAAATAAATCACCTAAATCTGACCTATCAAAAAAAAAAAAGAAGAAGAGATCAGAAACAGATCACAGCAAAAAAAAAATTGACGACGGGATGTCAATCTTCATGCACAAGTAAAAAAATAACAGAGCGGCACCGTTGATTGATTACTATTATTTTAAAGATGAATTATTAAAGATGAGATTTAGTTTAATCAAATTTATAGTTGTTTTAATTTTGCTTATTGAGTTTTTCTGTTGAATGTATTGAAAATACAAAAAAAATAAATAACTTCCTGAAGTTTATAAAATCTATTTAATGCAAAAGAAATGCAATCGGCTTTGTTAAACGTTATTTTTTAAAATGATTTTATTATGAATTTTTTCATCAGTTTCTTTCTTATTTAATTGGTGTTTCACTTATATGGTTGATTTAATTTTATTTATTGAGTTTTCTTCAGAGAGAGAATTCTTCATTGTTAATGTTATGGTAGCAAATTAGTTTTTTGTCTTAATTTTATGACTAAACTACGTAATATAATTTTTAAGTCAAATATACAAAACTGAATACTATTTTTTTTTTTTTCAAATTAAAGTCTTTCAGAAACGAAAAATTGACTTAATATAAAATTAAGGCGCTTGGCCACAGAAATTATTTACAAAATACTGTTTTGAAACGCTTTTTATTCTGATATTTTTTTTATTCTTTATTTTTATTACTATCCTTTTTAGAATCCATTTAATGATTTTTTTTTTATGTTTAGAAATGGGATTTGCTTTGTTAAACGTTAGTTTTTAAATTATTTTAGTTTAAGTTTTCTTTCAGCTCCTCTCTTATGGAATTTATGTTTCACTTATTTACGGTTAATTTACTGTTATTTATTGAGTTTTTATGTTAAATGTATTGAAATTCTTCTTCGTTGATGTTATATTAGCAAATTAGATTTTTGCTTAATTTATGAGAAATAGACGCTGACAACTATGATTTTTAAGTCAAGTATACTTAAAATAATTTTTTTTTTGTTTTGTTTTTTAAATTAAATTAAATTATTTTAGTAACGTAAAAGGGACTTGATATAACATTTAGCAGATTGGCCACAGATTAAATAATTTTAGTAAGTAATAAGTAAATAATTTTATTTTCTACATTCAGTGTTAAGGGAGGTTTAACACATTCAGAGAATTTTTTTTTACTATTATTTTTTAGAATCCATTTAATCAATAATTTTTTGTTAAGAAATGCAATGTGCTTTGTTATACGTTATTTTTTTCATTATTTTATTTGTTTGAGTTTTTTGTTTCAGTTCCTTCCTTATGGAATTTATGTTCCACTTATTAACAATACAAAATGATTACTTATAAATTAATTATGAGAGATAGTTGACCGTGGATGACTTATACGAGGAGAAGATGGTTGGAGGTGCGGTCAAAATAAAACACAAATAAGTTGATGTAATTTATTTAATCGTGCCAAAATTTCGGCTAGAGTGTCTAGCCTTCACCAGGGCTAAGAACAGAACAAGATAACAACCAATGAATATAAATATGATTACTTATAAATGAATTATTAATTATTGTTCTGTTAATCAGACAATGGGGGAATGCCAAGAAACCTTAAAAATGGGTGTGATAATGAATGGAGACTATTAATAAAGGTAAAGATAATGTTCGGAACATAGCAACTATATTGAATAACTAATCTTCTGTCCTTGAAAATAAAAAAAAATAAAGTCACTGATCTAATTCTAACCCTCAATAGTTCCTTCACAGTATAGTATCCAACAAAATACTGTTCTGTTATTATTTTGACCATCCTGATCTTCGCCAACTTTTAAGAAATTGGCACATTTATTAGCATTATATTTCAGTATAGTTAATAATTTGGAAGAGTATAGATACAAATCTTAAATTAAATAATAAATAAAACCCACGACTGGATATGAAAGCTTTAGACGAAATCAAATCTCCTGCTGTATTTTTCTATTACTCCACGCTAGCGCCCTAAGGACCTATTACATTCCCACAATTACGAGGACCCCTTGTCCAATGTGCCTCCAGAACCTACTATCGCATTGTGGTCTTCTGTCAATAAACAGCAACTGTTAACATTTCCCACAGCTGTGGCTACCTTATATAAAACTAACTACCGCCGTCAAGTACACCGGATGCCACTGTTGTGTTACCATGTTATAACTTGCGTTGTGGTCCTTTTCATCTTAGCCTTCTCACAGCATCTAATTAGTGAGACTTATTAGTCTAGAAGACAATGGGGTGAAAAGGGAAGGCCTAGTTCTTACATTAACACTTGGAGTGATGGGTTTGATAACCTGTGAAAAGCGATTGTTTACCAGGTAGTTGTTAACTATGCTAATCAGGTAAACATGTTTTCACTTCTAGCATTGAGTTCATTACTGAATTAGGAATGAATTCAGGTGCTAAATAGAACAACAACAAACGTCAACATTTACTGTCGGGTACATTGTTGAGTAGATTCTATTTTTTACTCAAGTGGAAAAGATTAGTGAGATATTACAATTTCAAACGGATTCATAAGCAGTTATTTCTGTTCTTATATATTTGTTCCAATAATATTCGAGAATCATGTATGTTTACCACCACATATGTATTACATGTATGTTATACTGTTTACACAGCATATGAAATTATAATATAGCAAGTATCAAAGATAAACTTCATTTTAATTGTTAAGTTCTGGACAAACGACTGACATGGAATCCACATACAAGACTGAAAAGACAGGACACTGCTCGTCGATTCCGACTATTACAACATTTACAAAACAAACGGTCTAAAGATTAAATTAAATCTAGACTGATCTACATAACTATTATGAGGCCTATATCATCTTCAAACGGAGTTGAGCTTTGGGGCTCCACTAAACCATCAAATTCCTCCCGAATCGAATCCTTACAGTCCAAAATCCTTCATAAAATCCTTAATACTCCTTACTTTGTCACAAATCAAGTCATCTATCAGGACCTCAGTGTCCCATATATTTCCGATTTGGCCAGAACCAGATACCAATCCTTCCATGATAAACTTTCCAACCACCCAAATCCACTTGTTTCTAACCTGGCTTCTCCTATTACCTAATAATCCTCCTAGGCATCTGAAAAGAAGATGGCCCCGAGATCTTCTCTTCTAGAAATGTCATTGGAGTTCGATCAATGGGTAGATTCTCCATATTTTTGTATCATGTCACTATGTTACCTACAGCAAATTCACTTGTTGTATATATTTTTTACAGTTGTAAATAAAAATCAATAAATTATAAAAAAAAAAAATTGTTAAGTAATGCAATCCGCCACATTAAAGGATAGGGGATATTAGGTACAAGTACTGTTTTTCTAGAATCTAGAAAAATAGTTTTAAAAGTGGTGTAAAAACTAAATGAAATTAGTTTGATAAGATCATTAAAAAAAAATTAATAACTTGAGCAGTAGTAAAAAAAAAAAAAAAAGACAGTACACCAAAACCATTAAAAAAAAGAACGATTTAAAATAAAATAGGCATAGCTAACTCATCTCTATGCAACCATATTTGGACATTTATATGTCTAAAGAATATAACAAAAACAAGACAAAAAAGTAACTTAAACTGGGCTGCGAAAGAGAGAATGACATCTTAATCTTAGGGGGATGGGGGAACCTACGATACAATAGAAATAAAACAACTATGCATTTAGAGGTAAATGAAAGTAAAAAGATCATTATACCGCATATTTGCTCAAAATTGTATAATTTTGATGTTTATTTGTTTCTTGTTTCGTTGGGAATTCCACTCAACTACGCCGCAGAAACCTGGATCCTTTACCCAGGACTCTACTTCAAAAACAAGCGGTAGAAATGGATTTCTGGAGTAGATGCCTGAAGGTTACCTGCCTGGATATAGTCAGGAATGAGGAGATTAAAAGCAGGCTAGGGATAACTGAAGGAGTTCTGGAGAGGATTGGAAGGAACATATTGCGATGGTATGGGCACTGTCAGCGGATGCCAGAACGTAAATGACCGAAGAAACTTTTGCTAGGGAAACAACCAAAAAGGAGAGGTCCCCGAACCCGGTAGAAGGGCTGTGTGAAGGAGGACATAGCCGGCCGGTGATTTGAAGAGGAAGACTGGTGGGATAGAGAGAAGTGGAGGGACGCTCTGACAACCATGGAATCCATTGAGGAATAAAACCTGCCAAAGTAAGTTAAAAAAGTGGGAAATTCGGGAATTTACAATTCACACAAGAATATTTCCTGTTATGTATTTTTTTAAACCCGAACCAGCCCTCTCCACTATTTATCTCGATTTGTGGAATACGGGTTGCAGCAGCAGCAGGGTTGTGCGCCGAGCTTACGCATGCCATTACTGCCAATAATCAGCAATTTATTTTATTTTCTTCTTATTTTACAATTTCATTGGAGGGCAGTCCATTTAATTTATAAATATTAACATTTAGACTGTGGTGCAGCCAAGCGTTCGCAAGATCGCAATAATAATGAGGCATCTTATCAATCCGCGTCCATCGCGTAGGTCTAGCCCTCCTGGGCCGTACCCGTCTTGATGTCTCCCACAAAACGCCAGCTTGGTCCAGCTCTCCTGGTCTCAGTCTGCGTCTGAATCTTCTTCCGTTGGCTCGCCGATGCCGGGTGGTCGAGCTCTTCCCAAAGTAAAGTACGTCACTACCTACTTTTACACAAAAAACGGAAGATGAAGACCCTGAAGAAGTGAATTCTCTTCACGAGAATTCAAGGCCTATAGGACTTTGGAAATTCCTTACCTTGCCTCCTTCGATACCCATCTTATCTTCTTATCCGTTGATTGTGCGGTGAATTTTGCTTTCAAATCTCTCAATTCTTTACTTCCTAAGGTGCCGGTAAGCGCACAGGTCTTATAGCTGGCTTTATCACATCATTACACTCATGGATTCAGATTTTTTATGACTAGGATTTTAGTACCCTTAAAGAAAAAATGCTTGTTTTAGAAAGGTTTATCTCTGTTAATTAATTTATTAAGGTTGTTTTGAATTTAAAATAGTGTATTTTAGTAAATAATTTGCTATCTACGCAGGCTATGTCGGTTTTGTACTGGATTCGTAAAATTATTATCATATATATTGTTTTAATTTCATACTACTTACAAGCCGATTTTCTCTGCTTCTCTTGTTGCAAATATTTCAATATCCCCCTTGTTACTTCCCAGGACAGCAATATCGTCTGCGTACGCTAAGATTGTGTAATTCATTTCAACACACACACTTTCATTTTTAGATGATATTCTTCCTTTTTAATTTCTCAGGGGTTAGGTTGAACAGCACTGTTGAGAGTTCTTTTCCCTACCTTAGATCCCTGTTTGGAAGATTTCAGATACTCTAATTGAATGGAGAAAATACTTCTGTCGTCCCCTTTTCCTTCAATGTATGTTAGTTGGATGGATATAGTGATGTACTTTATTTACTATTCTTATTTAATTACCTCTTTTAGGAAGTTAAAATGAAATGTTTTTTTTATCTTTGATCTTTCTCAGTCACTACGATGTCTGAATTTGTGAAAAGTTGACACCATTATTTATTTACTACAACTTGAAAGACTGAAGGCTTCGTTTTGGAATTCCAACAA
This sequence comes from Halyomorpha halys, assembly GCF_000696795.3. NCBI lineage: Eukaryota > Metazoa > Arthropoda > Insecta > Hemiptera > Pentatomidae > Halyomorpha > Halyomorpha halys. The sequence goes on from NW_027115949.1 coordinate 600,423, forward strand.
ACTTTCATTTTATCTATTTTTAGAGTTTATACAATGGTATTTTATTTGATTAACATTATTATCTGTATAAATGGATTTTTGCCTGTGAAAAGATCCCTTGACTACCTTCATTCCAGTTTCGTCCTAGTATTTTCGAATATATTTAAATATTTTTAAACACGATTTTCGCAAATGACCTTCCTGCTGAATATACATACCAATTTATAATGTTAACAGTTCCAATTCCCAAATTCCACAGTAAATTTATATCCCTAAGGCCCAATTAACATATCAGAATGTTCGATCTGCAACAGTTCCCACAGAATTGATCATATTATCATATCAGCAAGCAGAGGGATTAATCATGTTTAGTTGTTTATCGGCTGCTTGATGGAAAATATGTTTTATTTACAGATTCCATTATAATTGACTTCCTATTTATCATGACAAGATTGGAATCAATTAACTCACACGTTCATTAATTAGTATATAAAAAAAATAAACGCTGCCAATAAATCAGCGATACACTGTCGGTTGAAAGTGCTTATATAAGAAATAATGTGTATTCAACTGATTGCCATAACCAATTACTGCAAGCCGAGTTGTTTCACAAGACATTAATTGTTCTGTCCCTGAGATTAAAGCTTTTTCATCTGTTATATGTCCTTTAGATATATAACAAATATAATATGAATTTTTATACACTTGAGTTCGTTTTATCATGTATCACTTTAAATCGTCTGCGTTGAAATTTATTTCCATTGCAATTAGAATAGAGTACACAGGTTACTTATTAGATTACTGCTGTGTTCCTATCTAGACTTTGAGTGTTACTGTTTACTTGTTCAGCGTTTTGATTTTGGTTACAATTATGATTTTAATTTTTAATCACAATTCAAGTAGAATAAGCTGCAAAACTTAGAATTCTTGAGCAATCGAAGTATTACGTTACTTTTCAATGATTAGTTAATTGTATTCTGCAGTGTATTTTTTTAAATTTGTTACCACATCCCCTTGAATTATCTAGAATAATCCAACAATATGGAAATATTTTTCTTCTGTGAAAGAATTTCTAAGCTACCTGTAACCTGATCTAGTAACGTGCATAAAAAATATAGAACCATTAAAGATAAGAAACATTCGGAACAAATTAAAATAATATTATTCTAATACCACTAGCACACTCACGGTAAAAAATAACTTGTAAATTGTAGCATGTTTTTTCAACTAAATAAAATGAATAGCGAAAGGGAATTTTTTTTTTAATCAGGGGTAAAAAATAATTATAATTAATGATCGTGAAAAATGATAAACGTTCCTAATTTGTATATATATATATTTTAAGTTTGTTAATTAAATTGCAAACATTAAATTATAACTTAGAATCAAGGATGTTAGCAACATGCACAAACAATTTGAGGCAGATGGATATTATATTTTATTTTTTCTTAAATTCATCTGGCGTGAAAGGCAAATTTAGATAATCTAGTAAGGAGGATCCAAAACCCTCATTTCATAAGAACATATAAATTACTCTACTGGAAGATTATTGATTGACCGTGTGTAGAGATGAAAGGAATATGGTCCGGGTGCGGTAAAAAAAAAACTCAAATAGTAGAAATATACTATTTTATTGAGCCAACGTTTCGCCCCACGTTGCAGGGCTTCATCAGGGCTAAAAAACCGCATTTCCCAGCACAAAACTTCTATCAAATCCTCTAATCCACTTGCATCTAAATTATAAGAACACGCATTAACCCTGAATCATACTTTTAATTTTGACAATCCTTCCATTCTTGCCACTGTCCCCAACCACACCAAACGTCTCATCTCAGAGTCCATTTACATAAATTTGACAGAGAATTCCGTCAATCATAAAGTTGATAAAGACTGCATCTCCCTTACATATCGAAACATTTTGAACATAATAAAATCCACATAATACTTTGTTTTTTCACTTTTTTCTG
>NW_027115949.1:602988-650751 GCF_000696795.3 Halyomorpha halys
CCCTGTTATTTTACACTTATGTTTTTGTTTTCCTTCTATGACTATGTGTTTGTATCTTTTTTAGCCCTGACGATGCCCTGCAACGTGGGGCGAAACGTTGGCTCAATAAAATAGTCATTCTATTATTTGAGTTTTTTTTTTTACCGCACCCGCACCATATTCCTTTCATAAATTACTCTAGTAGTACAATGAGTGACAACAATAATAATCAGAAAGGATGCTTATATCTTTCACTTTTATTTACAAAAATAAATAAATCGCTATGACCGAAAAAGAATGTTTCTAAGGATGTACTGTTACTAGACCAACAATTGTGAAACAAGGTGATTTAATTAGAATCCCACTCAACTACCAGATTTTTACTCAATTAAGGGTACCCACTTAATGAGGCTGGGTGGACCATGAGGGCACCCGAACTCACAGAGCTGACACACGGCAACAGTGAAACAGAAAATAATTTTCAATAATTATTGATTATGATCCGGCCCCAGCTGGATTCAAACCAGGTCCCGGGAGTTAGTATTACAATGCTTTATCATCGAGCTACCTACTCCCTTTCAAGGTCTAAACATCACATACATATAAGCATAAACACTAAGTGATAATAACATAGAGTGAAGTAATGTGAAATTACAATTTTGCGAATGGTTATTTGATGGAAAACAATTTTGAATAATCATTAATTATGTCATTAGGATTAGACACAGTTTTTTTCTGTTAATATGTTAATTTTTTTATGTTTAGTTTACCAATATACCTTGACTTGTCTTCTAAAGGTAATTCAAGGTAAAATATGAAAGTAGGTGGGGCAACATCTACTTTTATTATTTTTCTTAGGAACGAATTTAAAAAATTTAATTGAATATAATGAAAATAATATGTAAATTTGGCATCAGTTTCGTATGACTCATTTATTTTTCTTGTTTGATGGATTTAATTTATTCATAATATAATAAATCATCTAGATTTATTTGTCAAACTTATAAATTATGGTTAAAATAAATTGATATTGAAACGGCAGAGTAGTATTTCGACAGCTCTCATAATTCATATAATTCTCATTGGTAATAAATGTTGAAATACTTGTGATTAATGACGAATCTTAAAAACAAATTCTTTATTTTTAATTACTATGAATGAATGTTGATGATGAAAAATTGTATAACTTTATTAGAAAACGCCTTTTTAGTTTTTATGGAATGTTCAAACATTTTATGGATCTGTAAGTCATCAAAAACTCAAATTTATAAATTGGTATATAATAATAATACATGTATGTATATAATTAAAAATAAAAACTTTCAGATCAAAGATAGGGTCAATTAACATCATAAATTGTTATTGGAATTAAAATTATGATCGTATGGCCTAGGTGAAACAAAATTATTTTTTGTAATTATATGTTATTTTTGTAACAAATCAGATCGAGGGAATCTGTTGAGCTCTTTTAACATCAATAAAACAGGGACCTGGTGACCCTTTGAAATAGTGGTAGGTAAACTGGTGCTAATCACATCTGTTTTCTATAAATATGTAAGTCTAAACATTTTTATCTAAATTTCCTGTTCCAACATATGTATGTTTGTTGTACTTATGTAATTTATGTAATGTATATATGTAATAATGTACTTATGTTTGTAATGTAACTAATTATTGTAATAATGTTTATTTTTTAAGTATAAATGCTGGCTGAAATTCACAGTTCTGATATTTTTAAGAATAATAATTCTCTTTTTTTTCTATAAACAATCCCATCTATACTTCATAATAATTATTATTACATACCTTTTTTTTCTAATTATAAAAGTGATTAGCTGAAGAATGAGAAAACATTTTAACATAGTTGTAGTGAGATAAGTTGGAGCAAGTACGTTATTGGGACAAGAGCACAACATAATTTTATCTTATCTTGTAGTGGTGAGCTTTGGTGACCCACTGTAAGAAATTTGGACAAATATTAAGCTTTTTTCATGTTTATCTTCTGATATCGAGATATCGCTGATTTGGATGTTGTTAAATTTACTGAGCTTGATCAAATTTGGTTCTACTTTCCAATTTTGAAGAATAAGTTAGTTGATGTTGTAATAAGTTAATTTTTGGATTAGAATTAAGAATAGCAATATTTTGAAATGATTAAGGTTTAAGATGACGTCTGTATACACCCCCTTAAACGTTGCGTATTGGGGTAAGAATGAATGAGAACAAAGGAAAAAGTACGGGCAATATTTCAACTCATTTCATTGTCTTAATCCTTTGTTTTCCTATTGTATACAAGTACCATTTGTGTGGAATAAAAAAGTTCTCTTTAGTGTCTTTAAGCTGTTGATAAAAATAATTAATTTTATTATTCAACTAACCTATGTAACATCCTCCTTCCCCAATGACTACAGGAAAAAAGTTGCATAAATTTGTGAAATGTCCAATTTAAAATTTTTTTGCTGGTGCTATGTATTGAACTCCCTCGCATTAGTATGTGCTGGTCGGATTAACATATATTGTATAAATATATACAAATAGATTTTATTCCTCAATAATCAAGGATTTTCATTCTCTGCGTCTCTCTCTCGGTTAATATCTTCTAGCGGTGGTTATTAGTGGTCCCATGATATTTACGTTCTCTAACACATTTTGAAACTGCATGATGTGAATTTTAAAATGTATTGAACATTTCAATATTATAAGTATTATCAAATATGTTTGATGGGAAACACTTGTTGGGCAGTCTTTACGATACATACTTTGGGGGTGGAGCTTCGAAAATCCAATGAGGAAGAAGGGACCAAAAGGTATCACCCCCTCCTCTCTGCCACCGGTACCCAAGTGGGGGTAGTCGGACTGAATTGCGGATAGGGAGAGTCAAACAAATAAAGCTAGGTAGGTAAAGAAGAATGGCGCGCATCACCAACTGCACCTTTCCATTCATCCAACTTGGTATTCATATATAATGCAAAAATATTTTCTAGCAAGATCTACCTGAATCATGTTAATTGTATAGTATATTATGCATGGGTCTGCTAAATGTAAATAAATTCTTTGTTTATTTATGTAGCACTGAGGTTTATATTACTCAACACCACTCCCTAATATATTATAATTTATTCGGTCAAAATAATAATTTATCTATAATTATAATTGGACGGTATCTAATTGGTAACTGGTTAACACACTAGATGACTTTGGAATATTAATCCCATGATTAAAGTTTTAAGGACTCAATTAATTTAAAGAAATATAAATAATTTTGAATAATTACCCTGGCATCCCATAGACAACGAACATGGAATATAGCACTGGACTGAAATTCACCGGAAATCTTAGTATTAAAACAATAACATTTTTTTTCTATAATAAAAATATTTTATATTTGCAAAATTAAGTATGCATTATTGAAGCTAAAAGCGTTTATGGCATGGTCATAGGAGTTTTTGTAACATAATACAAAGAAAGTAGCTGTAAAATAAATTATGTTATACCAATAAAATAAATATTTTTAAAAAAAGGAACTACCACTAATGCCTGTTGAACAGATTCGATACTTAGGACTCCATCTTGACAAGAGACTTACTTGGAATCCACACACAAGACTGAAACGACAAGAAACTGCGTAAAATCCTACGTAAAATCCTTGATGCTCCTTATTACGTCACAAATAAACTCATTCACAAAGACCTTAACATCCCATTCGTTGCAGATTTGACCAAAAACAGATATGCGTCTTTTCATTCCAAACTCCTTAACCATCCTAACCCATTAATTCTTAATCTTTCATCCTTAACAATCCTTGATAATCCTCCGAGGCGTCTGAAAAGAAGATAGCCACGGAACCTTCTAATTTAAATTAATGTTTGAAGTACCACCAATGGGTGGTTCCTTCCCAAGATTTTCAAGTATATATGAAACATACTACATATTTACCTATTGTATTATTTTGTACAGTTGTAAATTACATTAAATAAATAACTAAAAAAAAAAAAAAAATGGGAACTAAATTTTTTCAATAATTAATGTATTTTTATGTTAAGACTATCTTCTTAATGCCAGATATAAATTAGAATTCGTTTTATTTACAACCTATTGTTTTATTATTTAATTTTATTTTACTTATACCGGTTTTATTATTATTTTAACCTATCTCTGCTGTCCTAAGATAAAGGATTATTAGTACCTTTGACAGAAAAACTGAACACAACTGCCTTACTATTAAAACGTTCTCTTTGGAAATTCCAGCTTTTACAATTGGCAGCCGACAGATCAAAGCGGCGGCGTTCATTCCTAGCGGTGATAAAATATATTACTTTGGCCTTGTTTGCTAATAAGTTCACAAATAGCCAAGCTTCACCGTTAGCCTTAAACATTTCGTAGTTTTTTATATATGGAAATGGTCAATAAAAAAGGAGCAGAGAAGAAAAATGGATAAGGTTTGAGAATTTATTGCCCTCGGGCAGCTAATGACATGCGAAGGCCTCCCTAAGTAATTTATATCGATCCAACACTTCTTGTTATGACTGCATTAAATGGAGCTCCTCTGTTCTATGTGGTCATGCATCTTGGTGTATAGTGCAGTTCTCCTGTCAGCGCTTCGTGTACTACACGAGGGGCGATGTAAGGGCGACGCGTGTACTTGTACCTATTCCTCCTGTTTTAGTTGGTAGCATAAGTTACATTGACGAGTTTCCTGGATTTATTATCATTATGCAGATTATATAGTACCTTACTTCTACCTGGTGAGATACAATGTCATTTTACCATTTTCAATATGCTCCTGGGGTCATTTTAAAAACATTGTTAATGATGATTATCAAATCATCTAACTATCAAGTTGACCATGGATTATACACAAGAAGATGATTGGGGGTCCGGTCATTAAAAACAGAATTTATTAGTGCCAACGTTTTCACCAGGATTCCAGGCCTTCATCAGGGCTAAGAACAAAATCAAAAGAAAAACATAATGATTAAATGTTATTAAAGAAAAACAAGAAAAATTGAAGTGATATTTTTCAGTAATTCCATTTAATCATTATCTTTATCTTTTGTTTCAAGAACAATGGGTATAAGGGCTGAAAGTATTCATTCACAGAAGACATAAAATCTGAAAAAATACATGTATGCATAAAATTAAATTTAAAAAAATAATAATTCATTACAAAAGACTGATTTACATGACTATTAGAAGGCCTATCTTGACATACGGAGTTGTGCTTTGGGGCTCCACTAAACCATCAAATTCCTCCCGAATCCAATCATTACAGTCCAAAATCCTTCGTAAAATCCTTAATGCTCCATATCCAGATACCATTCCTTTCATGATAAACTTCCCAACCTACCCAAATCCACTTGTTTCTAACCTGGCTTCTCCTTCACTTCCTAATAATCCTCATAGGCGTCTGAAAAGAAGATGGCCTCGAGATCTTCTCCTTTAGAAGTGTTTTTGGAGTTCTATCAATGGGTAGATTCTCCACATGTTTATATCATGTCATAATATCACTTACAGCAAATTTACTTGATGTGTATATATGTATACAGTTGTACATAACAATAAATAAATTATTGAAAAAAAAATGTATGTACTTCTATGATTTTTATCTAGCTCTTTATTACCCTGAGAGGCTTCACTTGGGGTCAAAACGTCGATTTTCAATAAATAACAGTTTATTATATTTGTGCTACAAATCGCACACAGTGCACAATCCTCAGAAAGGAATTTACAACATCTAGTGCCTTCTTTTATAATAGCGATAGAAGGAATGAATAGGTAATAATATCCGTTTCCACAGGAGTCAGGCAAGGGTATAGGCTTGCCTCTCTACTGTTTAACGTGGCCCTGGAAAAGGTGGAACGTGATTCAGGAATCCAGAATGGTGACACCTAAGACGTACCCATAATCAAAACTTGGAGGGGCAAGCCATTGTCTATCCGGTTGTGACATTTTATCACGGAAAAGGCAAATGTAACCAAAATTTTAAGAAAATTATATAAAACTGTCGTAGTTCATCATTAGTAATCACAATAAGCATTTGCTTAATTTTTTTTTTTAAATTAATAATTGTTTTTCACTTCTATGGGGGAGTAACAAATAGGTTCTATTTTCAATATGCGGGTGCAAGTACTTGGTTTTTCACATGACATAGACCTAGTTTTGCGATTCTTCGAGTCTCTCAAGAAAGCGGAGACAAGTACTTGCGCGCAGGATCTGGATGTTGGATGTTGGAGAAACAGTGGAATCTGGTGAGTATAATTTAGAGAACGTGGATCACTTCACCTGTCTAGAATCAGTAAGAATTATTGGTAACAAAATTTCCCTGGAGACAAGCCAGCGAATTGTGAAGGCCTATAATTTTTATTTTGGTTTAACCAAATACCAGAGTACGGAGATCTAGATCCTTACAACTACTTAAGAGAAGGAGATACTTTTCTTGGAGCGGAATATCCTTGTTGCATATCCGAACCAGCTAAGGATGAGATCTGATGAGAACCTAGAAGAATCGGAGGGACTCTAACGTGCCAATAATATCAGTCCATTCTCACAATTAATAATATTTTTGAAGAATGTCCTTCTATTTACCAAAAATAAATGGAATAGGACTGACCCCAAATTTATCTGCAGCTTAAGTCAAAAAGAGCTTTTTTTACCATAAAATATATTTTTTAAAAGTGCATCCTCATTGTGCATTAAAAGTCTCCTGTAATAATAATAGCTTTATCTCGATTTATTTATTTTTTTAGTTGTAATCATGTACATGTGAGCGTGAGTGAATGTCTGTGTGGGTGTGTCTGTGTATGTGGGTAGCTTTATAATTATAATAAACCTTAAGTGTTGATAAAGGTTTTATGCATTTAAACAAGATTATGACGCCAACAATATAGCTTATTGGCCGTTAAAAAAAAAATTGATATCTGTTTTATTGAATATTGAACAATTTTCCGCACTAAAATTTCGAGCTATTCCTTTCATCAATACTTTCTCGATAAACGTATTGCTGTTTAATAAAGTAGTAATAAATTGAAAACTCGTAAATGCCAGCGAGAATATAAAAACCATGACAAGGAATTTATCGAATAAATTATGTTTAAGGTTTATAACTATACCACCAGTAAGTTTAGTTGTTAATAACAACTAATAGCTGGTTTCCTGAGCTATTATTGTTATTAGATTCTCTTCGTACGGCCAAATACATCAGCTTTCACAGCATTGACCTTTCGAAACCTTAGCTAATATTTCTAAATCTTTGTCCAATACATTTCATAATTTAAAATAAATGTAATTAGATTTCTTTTCAACCCATGAATTTGAGAAAAATATTAAAATTGTATTCATTAATTTTAATAAACACAATGATTAAACAATACCCAATAGGTGCATATAAAAGAAACAATTTATTTATTTCATATACATTTTATTACAATCTAATATCAACCACTAGGTTAGTTTATGTTTTGAGTACAATCCTTTATTCGTATTCTATGTACCCTGTTCGCGTTATTCGTTCATTTTGTTTACTAGAATTCTATCTTAAAAATTGGTAAGTACATCTTGAACATTTTTACTTTTTGCTCTCAAATGCCACACAATATGTTTAGTTATCTTTCATTTATAATAGAACGTTGCTTAATAGTCCTTTATGGGTTAAAATGAAAGCTATCAAACAATTGAAATTCGTTCTAGAATTACCTTTTTTTGTGTTATGATCTTCTCTTGTGAGAGTGTGACATATCGTACATCAACCAACCTACTCGCTATAATTATCTGTTTAAAAAGTCAGATAAGTTAGGTTTACTTACATCCAATGACATTTTCTAGAATCCAAAAATGAGGTCGACAAAAAAGGTCTTTTCCAAATTAGGCAGCAGTTCTATTCCGGTTACAGTTAATTTTTTTTAAGCCGGGAATGACCAAAAATTCGATTGTAAAGTGAATTTTTATTGGCCTTTTTATTTTTATTGAAGTGGCCATCAGTTATTTTCTTCTTACTTTCAAATAATGATAAAGTAATAAATTAAACACACTTTTTTACTTTTTTGGAGTGAACTACATTACCAACGTTCTAAAACTAAAGACAAGAAAATAAATAAGGGAGTTAATTGATTTCGTGACGCCAGATGAAATGAACGTTTTATATTGTAACCGGAGAGTAGAAGCTTACAATAGCTTAACAATCCCGGCAGGCGCTGTATAGCTTAAGCAGTGCAGTGCACTCCTATTAATTTCTTATCTCCTATTACAATTTAAAAAGAAATCCTGGTAGACTTATTAAATCCTTGTTGATTATAATTATTATGAAACATAATAAATTCTGCCTTAAGCTATAAGAGGGAACGCTTGATCATTATTAATACGACTTTACTACATTATTTCAGTCCAGACTGCCAAAATTATTTTTTTAATTTATTTATTTGTTTTAATAGTCCCTAATTCAATGGGATATAATCAATGGTGACAAATATAAAACTTAATAATATAATACAATTTTTTTCGTATATAACTTTCCTACTAATATGCATTTTGAGATGAACAAATCTTATACATTTTTTGGAAATTTGATGTATTGAAATATACCAATAATATTTGATTATATATGATTGATATAATATTGGTGAATGCTTTGAATTTTGATTCACACAATTAAAAACAATTGTGTTGTCATGATAACGATTACAATTAAATATATACAAAAGCTTGTATATATGATAGAAATCATAAGCATGGTTCAGAAAATCCCTAATTTCAAGTAACGTATAAAAATATAGCAACATAAATACAAAATCAGAATAATATAAAAATATTGAAAATTATAGAAATTTCCACAGGGAATCGATTCTCATCCGGCCACTGGCCTTCTTTGAGACAGATATGTTTCCAGAGTAGATTACAAACACAATAGAGAGAAGCAATTGATGATACATCGGGTAACATGGTAGAGTTTTTGGCGGCGGCGGGAGCACAATATATCAAGACAGCAGTGCGGTAGAGCATTTATCAAATAGTGCGCGCCTACAGGGGCCAGTCAATATTCATAATTCACGGCCTGATGACATGGCGGGTTTTTTGAGGGGCCTCCTAAATCTAACAGTGTTGCCACCCTAGCCGTAAATAACGGATGGGGCGGGTGATATATGAGGCGGTGGGTTCCCTCCAGCGGGGATCTTATCTCCCGCTCTGATTTATGGCGGGAAAAGAGAAAGGCCGACAGCTGTAATGAGAACACAGTTTCCCTTCTACCAGCGCCTCCTGGTGGCCTCGCCTCCAAACACTAACGCCTTTTATCTCGCAATTAGCCAGTGTTGGAACAAAGTTCGCTGTACTATCTGTCTTTATCGATCTATTGGCGGACTCATGGCACCGTTAAATTAATAGACATCTTTAAAGGGTGACATGTACTTTAAATGTCAACCTAATAATGCTTTTAAGTAACATATTAGGCGTTTGAATCTAATGTTTATAACCTCGGATTGTCATATAAAGTAAAACAAATTATTACAACAACATTTATGCAGGATACACAAAAAATAGTAGTCAGCCATTGATGAAGATTTGAAGTTGCAACTTTGTATTCTGATAGTTTGATCTATATCAAAAGGAGCGTTCATCAACTCGAACCGCCAGAGCTGCGCAGCCACCTTGGGTTTTCATTATCAATGTCATGGTTGGAGAGAGGTTCTGAGATCTCCAAGAATCTAGCTTTACCATCCCATGTGCAGAGCAAAGTTTGGAGTTTCTTAGGCAGAATGTAAGTATTGTATGTAGGTATGAATAAGTTCCAAATGATTTTGAACTCTTCTTTGATTTCTTTCACTTAATTTTAATTTTCTTTATATCAAAATTTGGTTATTTAATTAACCAATTATTATTTTGTTTATCTAACTATAATAATTTTACTGGAAAATGTTTTTATTATTTTTTTATTATTATAATTTATTTATTGTTATTTACAACTGTATAAAAATATATACAAGTAAATTTTCTGAAGGTGACATAGTGACATGATACAAACATGTGGAAAATCTACTCATTGATAGTACTCCTATAATATTTCTTGAGAAGATCTCCAGGCCATCTTCTTTTCAGACGCCTATGAGGATTATTAGGTAGTGAAGGAGAAACCAGGTTAGAAACGAGTTGGTTTGGGTGGTTGGGAAGTTTATTATGGAAGGATTGGTATCTGGTTCTGGCCAAATCGGCAACATAGGGGACATTGAGGTGCTGATGGATGATGTGATTTGTGAAAAAGTAAGGAGCATTAAGGATTAAGCATTAAGCGGTCGAAACGTCGGCATTCATTAAATATGTTTTTGCTTTAATCTTGACGGTAACCTTTTATAAATATTATTTTCATTCAAAATATGATCCTTCGCCTGAAATAAAAAAATAATAGTGGTATGTATAATACTGACAGTAGTCAGTAGTATATTACGAGAAACATGGTGTTTATTTTATTAAAATTTTATAATCGAAGTTACAGAGTTCGAAAAACTGGAAAAGGATATGGACAACCATTTATTGAGATTACTGCCGAGAATGGATAAATTATTACCTGGCAACTTTCAAAGCTGACGTGCTGTGTATGTTGATTCAGCGAGTGAAGTGAAAACAGCAGTGACAGCCTGCCCCTGCCTAATATTAATGAGACAGGATCAACACGCTTCCAACAGCTACAGGTCTTACGCAAGCTCATCTCTGTAACTCAAGCTCTTACCTAAGCTGTCGTCTCTATTCTCTTTTGTACTCGGCTACTGTTGTTTAACCGTGGAAGCGGCTGCTGGAATACCTTTTGTCCTGGAATGAAATGTCTGTAAGAGCTTCAAAACTATTTTTCAATATTAATGAAGACGGTCGGAGATACCGTCAGAAATGAAAATATCGGAAGATAACCTAGCTGCTTTGTTTGAGTAGTGGCACATCTGACAAAAAAATAGTTTATAATTGACATATTCTATAGATTGCACTTTGATTACTTTTTGACAGCCCTAGAAGCTTCGGGACAGTCTGTAGTAGGACTCCAATAGAGGAAGAATACCCCCATCTACGGTAATAATCTTGGAATACGGTAATATCTGATAATTTTTTTTTTCTTCTCATATCTTTTATTCAAGCAAAGCAACGATATGTTTTAAGGTGTTCGGAAATACGTAAAAATCGATGATTGCAATAAATAATCTATCTCCGTTTAGAGAAAATAAGGAGGTTAATCAACTGATGCCAAAAACACTTTAAAGAGGTGTCACAAAAACACTTTTTAGGTTGTCATGTCTTATCATTTTAAATTACTGTATTTTTTTTTTTTTTCAAGTCTATATAAGAGACTGGCCACTAATATAAATCATCTCAAGTCAAAGGAAAAGTGTCATTGTATGTGCATTAAAAATTAAATTATTTGATAAAATGTCAAATACTCTTCAAGAGAAGGTTAATTGATTTGCTATAACAAGTTGATAAATTAATGTGATTTCCATTTTTAATTTCAAACTAAAACCACGCCACCATACGTTTTAACAATGATAAGTAAATTAATATTAATAAGAATTATCAATAGTACTTAAGATATAAATACCTCAAAAAATAATTTTAACTTCAATGTAGACATTAGTTATTCACAGAATCACTCCATGTTTTCGAAATCCTGTCAAAACAGTCGTTGACATTCGTCTACGGGCCAAAGGCACTCTGACAATGCAAATCCGATTCAATTTGTCATTCATGACAGAGGGAAAAGTAAATCCCAAGAAGACAACCTTTTAGGGTTTTAATGAAGGCACCTGATTCCTAGTCGACATAAACCCCACCCAAGGATGAATTCTAAATGTCACATCTGCAATTTATAAAGCCCGCCTCCTTTCGTATACATGAGCTGTCGTCTATGGCCGCTAACCACCAAATCAGAACTCAAGTATCCCCTGCAAGGTGCCACAGTGATTTGACACATTTGTATGTCTCTGACGTGGAAGATTTTTTTTTAGATTTAGTACCCATTCAACTAAAGATGATCCTAGGATCTTGAAGTCACAATCGGCCAACTTCCAATTTTTTTGGTTTTGTCTAATGATTTTGAAAAAAAAATTAATTATTTTTATATACTGATAAAATGAATACTTAATTAAGATAATAAATGATTTTTATCTTTTATCAGGTTAATTTTACAAATTTTCAGTTCTGCTAAGGAGTGAGACCTTTTATAAGGTATTAAAAATTTATTTTAAGTTGGTGTTTTCTTGCTACACTACAAAACAATGGGAGTATATTATTTTTGCACGTTCCGCAAAAGCAATGAACGAAGATTTATCTCGCATGAACCAAAAGAAGTAACACATGTCATCCTTTGTGAACCGGAGGAGTTAATATATTTTATTTTTATTGTTTAAATAAATAAATTTTATCCAATTTTAGTCTCAAAACAATTTATATTTCTTTACAAATCCGACGTTTTGACCAATTCGGTCATCCTCAAGGACAATCTAAACACAATGTTAGAAACACATCAATTTTAAAAAACTTTGTGCAGGCTATTCTTGCAAAGACTTACATAGAAATATAAATTGTTTTGAGCCTAAAATTGGATAAAATTTATTTATTTACACAATAATTGGTTGTCTCAAGAAAGTGTAAAGATTATATATATATTTTTTTTAAATATTTTATTTATTGTTATTTACAACTGTATATCCATATATACAAGTAAATTTGCTGTAGATGACATAGTAACATGATATAAACATGTGGAGAATCTGATAGAACCCACTGATAGAACTCCAATAACATTTCTAGAGTAGAAGATCTCGAGGCCATCTTCTTTTCAGACACCTAGGAGGATTATTAGGTAATCAAGGAGAAGCCAGGTTAGAAACAAGTGGATTAGGGTGGTTGAGAAGTTTATCATGGAAGGAATGGTATCTGGTTCTGGCCAAATCGGTAACATATGGAACATTGAGGTCCTGATGGATGACTTGATTTGTGATAAAGTGAGGAGCATAAAGGATTTTACAAAGGATTTTGGACTGTAGGGTAGGATTCGGGAGGAATTTGATGGTTTAGTTGAGCCCCAAAGCTCAACTCCGTATGTCCAGATAGGCCTTATAATAGTCATGTAGATCACTCTTTTGTAATAGATTGGCAATTTAGGCCGTTTGTATAGTAAATGTTGTAATAGTCGGAATCGTCGAGCAGTTTGTTTTTTAGTCTTGTATGAGGATTCCATGTCAGTCGTTTGTCCAGATTTAGTCCTAAGTAACGGATCTGTTCGACAGAAATAAGAGGAGTGTTGTTAAAAGATACTGTAGGGCAAGAGATCATTGGTTTACGACGAAGGGTAAATGTGATTTGGTGGGATTTATTGGAATTAATTTTAATCTTCCAGTTTTGGCACCATTCTTCAAGGGTGGTGATGTGGGATTGGAGGGTTTGGTATACAATGTAAGGATCATTGTTCACTGACAATAGACATGTGTCATAGGCATACGTGGTGAGGATAGTGTTAGGATGGGTTGGGATGTCAGCTGTGAAAACTGTATAAATGATTGGACCAATGATACTACCCTGAGGTACACCAGCAGACTGACGGAATAGGGATGAATTAGCGCCGTTGTAAGATTATATATAAAATAATTTTTATATTAGTTCAATACTCGAAATATTTTATGCTTTCCAGCAATAATTATATTTAACTCTTGTGTTACAAATGGAATTTTTATAAATTCCTTATGAAATTGTTTTAATCAATATCAAGATAAAAGAACACACTAAATGAAGATGTTTCCTTTTAATTAACTCAAACTTGAAAGTCTTATTGTTTTTGATACATAATTTTAAAAAACGAGATTAAAATAATTTAGTCAAAAGACCAAGGTCTTTAATTAATTAACTATTTGGGAATTTAATTTGTAAACCTAATGAATATCCTCAGAACCACGACCATTTCTAGCGAGCACAATATGTGCCACCTTTCCCCATCGAATTCCTTAACAACCAAATAATTTGTCTAGCGCAAGGCCCTGAGAAATGCCGCGACCTCAGTCGAGGATAAAGAGGAGTGGCGTTGAAGTGATCTTGAGCAAGTGGCGGTGTAGCAAAGCCTGGACGTGTTACCCGCTGAGTACGTGATCAAGTTGTATCATCGGACACGGTGCAGATGGTATCTACCAGAAGCCGGGACTTCGTCCTGAAATTAATATGCTAACGACTATATTCCACTATCAATTTGAGATTAAAAAGTGAATAGTAAAAATTTCGATATAACTGGCAATATCAGCAGTTCACGGCAAGTATTCACTTTTAGCCTTCTGACCTCTACAATTGTAGGAATATTTATTCAATTTGCGCATGGCCAGTGGAATTATTATTCTAACATCCTTTATTTCTTCTCCAGTACACATAACTCGAGAATCTCCAATGACATGATACACTTTTTACAGATTCTGATTACTAATGAAGTTTTTAGAAGAATTAACTCGGTTTTTTTCCAATATCTTAAAGGCGTATAATTTCAGAAATTATAAAAATTTTGTTTATTTTAAAACTATAAAAAATTGTTAGCGATTTTCTGGGAAGTCGAACAAACCTGAAGAGAATTATCTTTTAATTATTTAATTTCTCAAATGAATCCTTTGTCACTATTCGAATTTATTCTTCCAGCCGAGGAGAATAAAACGGATTTCATGTAAAGTGAATAAGCAAATACCTACACAAGTTTGATTTTGGTGGGAAACAGAATTCTGAAATTAGTTTTTTCCTTAAGTATGTTCGATTTACTGTTTTAAGGTTGCGTCAGTTCAAAAAAGTAGCTGGTATAAATTTGCCATAAAATTCGATTTACTGTCAAAAAAATTAGTCCATTCTGTTGGAAATTTCATAGTCAACTGCACTGAAAAAGAACGGAAGAAGAATAGAAAATTGACAATCCCTTAAAGATATTATATCATATATCATAATTGTTATATAAAATATTATCTTTCATACATTAAAATTGGCTCCACGAAAATCAAATTTTAAACTTCATATCGAGTAAGAGGTTGTGCATCTATAGTGGAACAGACTGTATTATTTATTAATATTAGATAACATCATTAGGAAAACATTTTTAAGGTTGGGTACATTGACCTATGCATTCCTGAAATTTGTATATAGTTATAATGTCACTCAAAACGAATTTTATTATTTTTTTTTTTTTTACAGATTACCAAAATTTGGCCATAGAAAGTCATATTTTCTATTCAATGATCTCTTAATTGAGATTGGTTACTGTTCCATAGACCTGGTGATTAATTTTTGACAAATAGAATTTTTCCTTTGTCATATTGCTGGTTGGGAATAATAATGAAATTGAGATTAAATTTGCTGGCCCAAAAATGCATCTAGTAAATACATTTGTAAGCCTGCCAATACAAAAAAGTCTATTTCATGAAATTTTACAGTTGTGTCATAATTCTTCTGGAGCAGCGATATGATTATTTTCGAAAATTTGGGTTCACTTAAAACACTGAAAAGTGCACATATGAATGTATTTATTTATATATAGCCAGTTATCACATCAATACTAAATAGGGTTTCCCGTTGGGAAGTTGAGCCATAAATAGCCGGAGCAGCCGCCAGAAGCCACTGCTGACAGACATTTGTTCTCCGTCCAGCCAAGTCCTTAGATAGATAGCACTCCTCAAAGGCCACACACTCCTGGAATGCCGCACATCCCCCAAGACTCCCTTCTCGGAAGACTCCGGCGGAACGTCCCTCAAGAGAGTGCCAACAGCTGTTTCTTCTCGGTGTGAACCCTCCGGTCTTTCTTTCCCCTAATTGATTCCCGCTGCTTTATTAAATCCGCTGAGAAATCGGGCATGCCAATTATCCACAATAAATTTTCCCCTCCATGTGAGTTTTTTCTTCCTGAGCGATTCCAACATGTCATCAGCAAACGCTCAATTATCCTCATGCAAACAGAATTAACGGACCGATCTGCAGCAGGTATAATGTGCCAATTAAATCAATTTCCTCTCCGGACTGGTTTGCCTGATTATATTAGCTCAGCCCGACAAGAAATTACAAAATCAAACCTAAATTTATACCGGCCCTCGAACTAACCAGCTCTGACCATTATTCCTAATTTTATGGCTCCCAAATTAATTCCAGTTATTCAAATCGAAGGTTCCCGCATATTAAATGCTGTGGTACAATTAGTAATTATAACAAATTATACTTATTGATCGAACATATGTTTATGGAATAAATTGTTTTAAATTGTAATTATTAGTTAGTCAGAATACGAAATAGACTGGATGATTTTTAAGTAATTTTGATTTCTCCTATTTTTACCACATATCATTTCTTTATTTTAAATGTTGAATGTGATTCCTTTGTATTGAACAGATAGTGAGTTTTTTTTTTTACTTCCGATATATTATTTATTCTTCTGAGCACTGGCTTGCAACGTATAAAATCAAACTTCATTACGAAAACTGAAACACAGACTAATGCAAGGCATTCTGCTATAAATCTAGTATTTATCTAAATTTATAAATTTTTTTTTTTATAAAATCCATAAATATTAGATTGTTATGCTTGTTAAGTTTTTTACTTTCATTATTGAATTACATAACTATTATTTTTATTTTGAATATATTTTTTAATTATTTATTTATATTATTTAAAATTATTCAATAATTAAACACGATTTACTCTTCTGAACAGTGACTTACAATATAAGACATTCCAATTATATTCCACAGGCTGATGCAAAACATTCAGCTATGAATCCTGAATTTATTTATTTCTATTATTTTCACTATTTTTTAAAATTATTTTTTCGTTATAAAAGTCAGTTATTTATTTTATTAATTCCATAAATAATAGTTGTTTTTATTTGTTATTTTTTTTCTTTCATTCTTCCATTACATAACCATTATTATAAGGTTGAAAATATTGTTTTAAATATATATGTGATGGCCTCGTGACCTTATATTGTAAACTGTTTTTAGAGTTCTACTACTGGGTAGTTTCTCTACAACCTGTATCATTTCATTATGATCAAATTTACTGGTTGTATTTTTTTATACAGTTGTAAATATCAATAAATAAATAAAATAAAAATATATATATATATATATATATGTATACATAGTTGACCGTAAAAATTGATATTTAAGAAGATGGTCAGGGTTGCGGTCAAAAGAGAAACAAAAATAGTTTACAACTATTTATTTTCCAACGTTTCGCCCCACTTTGCATTATTTTTAAATAAATAATTTAATTCGCCCCACTTAATTATTTTTTTAAATAAATTATTTCAATTATTAAAATTATTCAATTATTATAATGTTGTAAATCTTTAGGCTTCCACGATATTAAATTCTCCCATTATTAATTACTAAAAAAAAAAAATCCAATCCTTATAATACCCTATAATGTTTAAGGTCCATAAAACGGATCTGATAAAAAAAAAAATTATTGATAATTATTCAAATTATCCGGCTGTGGCAGACAATTATTTTCTGATTCACTGTAGCGATGTGGGTTCGGAAGCCCTCGAGGGTCAACCCCTCATGAAGTGGGTTTCCTTAATTGGGTAAATATCTAGAGGTCGAACGTGACTCTGACCAAATCACCTCCTTGTACAACTATTGGTCTAGAATAAATCGATATGCTAGTTCCCGCTACCTTATTTTTTCTTGAAAATGTCGCGCTCCTCTTCATTAACTGTTTTACTAGGAGCTTAAGGACACTGCCCAATAAACTATCCAAACAGTATACTCAGTTTCTGCATGTAATAAAACTTCAGATTTTCGCTGAAGTTAATCTCGTCTGTAACTATGTATTTCTGGTCGATGGTCGTTAATCTTTGATTTCGCCGGGGTAGAGGTTGGTTGTTACATCCCTGGAATGTTGTCTATACCATAAAAAGGCAGGTTGAAGAGCTGCTTCGCTCAAGATCACCTTGGTCCTTGTAATCTGTTATACTAGAACACATTTTTCAATGTGTATTTACAAATTTCAGTATCATCTCTTGTCAAATAATAATAATATATGTAAATATATTTTAGTCACATACTTTCAACTTCATTTTATAACTGATTGTAACAATAGAATTTAGAGACTCAGGAGTTATGTCCTTTTTGCAGCAGTGTGTTTGTTCTGCTAACTAGCTGAAAATGTTGGTACTAAAGATAAGAGCTATTCAATTTTTCTGTCATAAGAGAGAACATTTTTTTTTTTGAATTTCGGTCTAACTAAAAAAAGCGCGGAGTGACTTATTATTCATGCAAAATCATAAATTGTTACAAATTTTGAATTATGTAAATTCGACTTGCGGTACCTAAACCAAATAAATATTTAAAAAAAAAATAATTATACTTAAATCTATGCTGCTAGGGATCCCAAACATATGATGTGCAATTACAGCCTTAAATGGGACGTCCAAGCGTATAGTTGGAACACAAGGATTATTTACTCATATCTTGCTCAACTCAGTCAACACAGTATTTCAAAATACTCTACATAACATTCGAATTTAAAAAGTGATAATGTTATTCATAGTTATATTTACATTATTTTTGGACATTGTGAGCATTTTGTGTTCCAACTATTTTTTTTTTCGTACCCTCCTGAAAAGATCTTAATTGGTATTTAGTACGTACATATAGCATACCTCATGTATGTATGAGAGTACGAAAAAAAAAATAATAAAAAAAAAATAGTTGGAACACAAAACGCTCACAATGCCCAAAAATAATGTAAATATAACTATGAGTAACATTATCACCTTTTATATTCGAATGTTGTGTAGAGTATTTTGAAATACTGTGTTTACTGCGTTGAGCAAGATATGAGTAAATAATCCTTGTCAGTAAGTTACTAAATACCACCAGTAAATTAGCGAGGTATTGCTAAACTTGAATCCAAACATAGATGTTAGGAGACTGTTGTACCAAAGAATGAAATTAACTATTAGATATATATATTTTAACTACAAAGAATTCTCTCATGGAAGCACCATTATTCAAATACATTATTTTAACAAAGATCAAAATATCATAGAAAATAAAAATACGAATTTATTGACTTGTAATCAATAGTTCAAGAATATAAGAAACCATTTTATTCACTCTCCTGCATCATTCGTCATTAAAAATCTGGTATCTTTAAGATTGATAATAACTACGTATAAAAAACAATATTTGTATACGACATTGATATTGCATTGATTGAACATACAAACGTCCATCCCTCCCCAGTACATGTTTAGTTTAGTTATGTTTTGGTTTCCAATAAAAAGTAAAATTTATAATTAAGATTTTTTTTTTATTCCGTATCTGGTCACTTCTTACATATAGGAGGAAATCCTGAAGTTTAGAATAGTTTTGTTTATTCTAACCAGAGTGGGAGAGTCGAGCTTCCATTCCCAGACCCACTGCAGCCTCGAAGTTGCTGAGGTGACGCTTCAACTCCCTTGCCGTTAACAATCAATAAGCAAAACACATTCTTCTTCTACACATTAGTGTGTAAAATGTTTCAGATGATTAAAAGAAATCTTCATTCGATCAACCGTAACGCCCTTTACACACACGTTTTGCTGAGCGGTGAATTCACTTAAACCGCTCAAAGAAGCTCATACGCAAGATGGATTTCCGCCGCCATCATTCGGTTAAGTACATGAAATACCGCTGTTATCAAAATAACCCTTGATTTAAAATATAATTGCCAACTTGTGAAAAAATAAACAGCAAAAGCCAATTTTTATAACTTTTTGAGGTGTAAAATTGTATTCCTATTTTACACGGAAACAATAGGGAACCACTCGCTTGCACTTTTCTGGTATGTAACCTTTAAACATTTCCCCCTTTAATTCCGTTACCAAAATAGTGAAATCAATCGAAGTTTAAAATAGGAGATCGATGAATAAGTGATGATATTTTTTAAAATATAATTATGTTTTTCGGTACCTTCTACATTTTGTTCCATTTCCACGTCTTTTAACGAAGTAAGTATCTTGTCTACTGCGTGAAGATCTGAGAACGCGGACAGAGTGTAATGTACATAGACTGATGTTTGCCAGTCTTATAATAGTAGCTTCATTAGAACATCAACCATGCTAACGACCTGAATGTACAATTAGTTGTTATACGATGTAATATTTCCAACAATTAATGCTAATTTATTCTGTACAAGCTATTCTGGCCATTGGTTAAGGCCTCTTACTACTTTCTAATGTTTTAAATTCTTGTTGCAAAAATCAGATAAGTTAACTGATTGGGCATGCTGAATCTCCTGTGGTCCTTAGCTATAAGATTTATTTTCTGAATAATCTAAGAGAATGATTGATGTTTCATAATTATGAGCGAAAATCAATTTATTTATTTGTCGATTTCTCAGCTTAATTAATTTTTGAAAGTGTATTTTTTTTTATTGTTTCCGTGGCTAGAGAAGTCGTCACAAGTAGTAAATCTTATTAAACTTTCTATTCATGATATATACTCTGACAGGATGTAAAAGTTGTTTGGAAACCTTAAAAGTGCTATTAAATTCTCATATTCATTTTATTTAAAATTTTAAGGTTTAGAAATTAATGATAAACATAACATTTAAAAGTACTTTATTCCAAGAAAAAGATATTAATATTTTCAAAAATTAATAAAGGCTATATTTTTTACGATAATTGACTATGTTTTAGAGGTTTTAGATATAAGAAACTTGTTTTCACATTGTTTTTCATCTCAACAAATACAAATTTAAATACTAATTTTGATTGAATTTTATTGTTATCATTTTTATTAAAGTCAAATAGAAATTCCTGGGATTCCATATTTCTGTTGCATTCCTAGTCAATCATTTTTTTGAACCGATAATTTATAGAAAAAATATAAATTATCTTGATCTTTTATTTTTTTAAATAGTGAATTCAAAATATTATTTGATTCGAAGGACTGCCCAACATGGTTTCATGACAACTTCAAATACAAATCTAAAAGAACATTTTAGTTTTAAATTTATGACTAATATTTTTGCTAAAATCAAAATTTTTTTTTACTGATGGCATTAAAAAAAATCAAGCAATTAAAATTACCTTGACATTTTATTTTTCTAAATCGAGGATTAAAAAAAAATCATATTTAGAGGTAGAGTAAATATTTAAGCTATTGTATCTTCTATTAGGGTGTGGTATTATAAAAAATATATATAAAAGGTTTTTTAATTTTTTGAACATTTAATATATCGGCTTGAAAAATAAACTTTGGTTTTTTATCAACTAAGAATTTGATTAGGCACCAAACTATATGCTATGGGTATTTTTTTTTTTTCAAAATACCTACAAAAGGTGTTAATGTGTCGAATAACGGATTCGTACAGTACTGAAGTGATCGAAAAATTTGATGTGTCGTCGCTTGACGAACTCCGCCACAGTGGGCAACTGGAACAATTGATGCAGCTCTGGGGGCCTCTTCCTCCTCCACGATGTTGTGTGTACGATTTTCCTCAAAATCGAATCCTGAAAAGTTTGAAGAAGACACTGGGTGATATGTGGGTAAACAATGGTGCCCCATATAGTAGTGCTGGCCTCAGAATACTTTTGTATATCTGCAGCTTCAATCTCAATGAGAGAGCCGGATAAGTGAGGAGGTGGTTGAGACGATATGACTTTCGTCTTACTGTTCTCGCCTTCTGATATAAATGGGCAGAGAGCTTAAGATGACGGTGTAGCTTTACGTCCAAATATACGATAGAGTTGGAAGGTGAGCTCAACATATTATTCACATGCAGAGTCTTCGGCAGTCTTGATCTCTTGTGCGCTGTTTGCGCGAACACAACACAGTCCGTTTTGGCTGCATTGACTGAGATGTTCAAGTAGCCCAGCTTTTAAACAATCTCAGAGCATACTGCTTCAGCCTGATGTAGAGCTGTCTCGGCGTTCATACTGCTGCTGTAGATGCTGCGACGTCGTCAGAGTAAGCGGCGACCGTTGCCTTCCTGTATTTCTTGCCAACCACATCAGCAGTATAAATTGAAAACACGACTGGCGTGAGGACTGCTCCTTGAGGCACTCCGAAAGTCAGTGGAATAGATGGTATCATGGGCTATATGGGTATCAGAAAAGATTATCCCTTAATAGTTGAGAAGTCATAATTGTGCATTGACAATTGTATTGTATCTAGGTGGGCTGAATCCACTCCACATGTCTGTTATTCCCTCATTACCTGTTCTACGAACACACAGGTATTCTTCTTCCTCTTTCTAACAGTTACCCATAAAGCAAAGATTAAAAGAAAAGGTTCAACAGAAGAGAATCCTTGGGTAGGGTGGTCGACCACAGCACCGTTCTTTGGGGCTACCTGGTGACCCTCGTTAACACTACCGATAGCCTCTTCTATTTGTGGGTGGTCTCCTGTCAACTTGTACTTCTGTGGTTTATAGCCAATTAGTAGACCAAAAGGCTGAAAGGCAAAGTTAATTTAACTCCATGGAAATTTTCTAGAGATTTTTAAAAAATAATTACTCTTTTATTTGTATATTTTTATTACATTACATTTACAAATAAAAGTTTTATTGTATTCTATAATATTTGAAACACCTTAATTACTTTCTTTTAAAATATAATAACCATTTATTATTAACTTTAGTTTGATTTAATTAACCACTACAATTAGAGCAATTCTTAAGAAGATTCCATACCTTTTCTACTGCCCCTAGATCAGAATTGGTCATGTGATGGGTTAGAGGACTTCCAGGACTTCTGTGCTGAAGTTAGTAATTGGTTGGGTTTCAATGGCTATATTTTACAAGATATAGTTTTAAACCTTTATAAGAATTTCAGGCTGGAGTGCAGGTCAACAGGGAATGGAATATTAGAGAGGTTCTGTTGAAATGTTAGGAACTTTAAAACTTTGAGTTATGGGAAGAATGGTTCAATGAGGTATAGTTTACTCAGTTCTCTTATATTTTTTTTTTTACAAAATTATATTTTTAGAATCGTCAAATATGTAGATATTGGTAATCATATGGTTCTGAATAAGTATGGTGCAATATAATTAATTTACTTATACTGTGCAAAATGTCCCTGAAAGAGACACAATTTCTTTCATAAAAAGAATGTATCTCTCTCTATAACTAAGTTAAATTAATATAGTAAATCAAATATTTAAATAAAAAAAAATGATGAACCAGATTCTATTCATATTACGAATTTCAATTTTATTTTAGTAAGAACAGACGATGGAATAAATATCGTCCTTTTTTCTCTTAAAGTGTAGAAAAACATTAAAGCTCTGAATTTTCATGACAGATATATACATTTATAACTAAATATTTTAGAATGTATGAATCATTATAATTTATTCTCAGATTGTTAAATTGAGATAAATATGGTACTCGTTCAATATAAGCTAAAAGAAAAATGGTTATGAGACTTAGGTCATTCAAGGTAACTAACTTGAATAAATACGGAGTAGTATTTGAAAAATTGGACATCAAATCAATAATCAGTTTATAACTATGTATGCTTTATAATATTGTTAAATAAATATGTGAATAGAAAGAGTTTTACATATTGACATTTCATTAAAACAGTATTTATAAACTTACAGAATATTTTTTTTTTTTAAATACTTTTTATTTATTGATTGATACTACAATCTGCCACACAGTTGTGGGCAATAGGTAATAGTGACGAATGATCACATTTATACTAAAATAAAATAAAATAAGAAAATAAATAAATAAGTGAAAAAAAAAATCTCTCTTAAAATATATACCAACAGAAGGATAAACAAAATGAACATAATAATGTATGAAAAAAATAAATAAATAAAATAACATAATGATAAAATAATATAATCTCTAGTCACATTTACATTCATATGTACAATATTTACGCAATCAACCTGTGGATCCCTGAGCCCACTCTATCCCCCACGTGTGAGGGGTAGAGCAGAGCTCAAAAGATCCCAGCGCATCCCTCTCGCCACACACTGGTAGTGGGCCAGAGGAGGCCAAGCAAGTGCGCTAAAGCCGCAAACACTCAACTATATGATCTAACTTTATGTTTCAAATTATGAAAAAATGAATTATGAAGTTATGAAAAAATTGATTTTACTGAATGAATGCTGACAATAGTTTACACTAGTTTTCTTTCAAACTTTTGTTTTCTTATTTATTTGGGACTAATAATTTTTTGGTATTATGTTATTATAAATCCATAAATATTTCTCTGCCGTCGTTACGGAGTATGAGGTAAACATTTTTAGCATATGAGATATGAATAAATAAAATGCAGTATGTCACAGTAAAGAAAGTTTAGGCAATAAATAATAATGTACAACTGTAGAAACAATTTATTTTATTTTTTTAAATTATAATAAACATTAATTTTAATTTCAAATAATCAATTTTTCATATAAGTCAATAATTTATTTTATTAATTTTACAAATATTATTTTTTTTTTGTAATTTTCTCTTTCATTCTTTAATTACGTAACTTCTATTGCTCTTTTTTTTTTTAATATCTGATCTTTATTATTTATAATTGCTAAATATTTAAAGCAATGTACAGTTAGGGGTATCCTTTGCAGGAGTCCATACATCCCTATTATCAACTGTAAAAAAAAAAAACTAAAAAATTGTTAAAATATCTATGGAAGACCATATTTTCTTCAGCAATATTTTTAATATTTGTTTATTATTTACTACCTAATTATAAACTGATTAGTTCAGAAATTTTAATTTTCCCAATGCCGTATTGCTTACTATGACACCACAGACCTTCAAACGAACCGATGAATTCTTCCCCTATTCTTGTGCGTGTAGGAGATAAGGATGACCCCATGACCTACGTTTGCTTACCTCACGATTTATATTGAGGAGGCTCACACCGGTTTCCGCTTTTTCACACGCTCTCTGACAATCTGAGGGTTCATTCTGGGATTTTTCCGCGCAGATTTAGATAACTGGTTATAGTCGGGTAGGAGTATTTACAGCCTCTGACTACAATACTGACATATCAGCATTCGGCATGTAGTTCTATATTTAAAAAAAAGAAAGAAAAGTTTTTATGTTGGATTAAAAATAAAATTAAATTCATGATGGATAAAAGAAAGTAGTTTACGGAATCTGACGAAAATAATGTGGGATAAATTTATATCAGCATTCAAAATACCTGAAAATTTCATCAAAATCTGCTTAAACCGATCTATTAATCCTTGGCAAAACTATATACTGATACAGATATTTACCGCCACCGATGAAATGATGTTTTAGAATTCAATTAGACACAATACACCTTTGAGAAGGCTTAAAAAAAAAAACATCAAATTCTTTTTAATTGGCATCATAAATGTCAATCTTTATAGAAAATATGACTTAAAACGAACTGTGAAACTACTGGAATTAGCAAAGATTGGTGACATTGAACTCGTGTCCCTCTCTCTTTTCTGTCAAAGGGTAGGTAAGTTGACTGTGGTTGAAGGGGGATGTTAAGCCTTTTCCATCATTAGCGTTATAACATAACCAACCTTCTATTGTTCTTTACTCGTACGTCACTCCTATTTCTGGTGAGGTATCTGTTAAATATGTACGACAAAACAACTTTTTCTTTACCTCTTCTTTATTTAGAAACAATAGAGAATATATATACATACATAAAAAATAATTTTGTTTTTCCGCAGGACATTTTAAAACTAGTGCCAGGGCCCACTGAAGGCGGGTTTACAATTGTAGCATGGCAGTCGGGGAACTTAAAAGAACGGGGCGGGACCATTCTGACTGGTGGTGGTGATGATGTGAGTGCCTTCAGACGGCAGAGCCCAAAGTCCTCGGAAAGAACGTCAAGCAAGGGGACCATGCTTTGCCATCTCCCAAGTCTTGTTAGAGGGGCGATTTCCCAGAATAACGGCACAGGCCTTCAGTCCATCAAAGACTTTGATGTGCCTCCGGCCTGTATACATTAGTACACAGGAAAGCTGGATTCTTGGTGGATAATGCTGTTTTTGGCCCTTTGTAACGAGTTGCCTCAGACAATCCGCCGGAGGGCGGAGTTCTGGTGGCTCTGCAGCTTTTGGAGCATGGTCTTGTAGAGGTGCCGCAGCAGACAAAACGAATATGGCACAAAAGATATTTCGGCCGGTCATTTTGAAAGCACTCAACGATTATCATTTTGAATGTTCTAATTATTCAGTGATGTCTCGTAAATGTTAAATGACCTCACAAATACTAAATACATGTTTTATAAATATTCCTTTTTTTTCTATTTGTTTAATGAATCTTTCATTCAGATCTCACAGGTCAAATCCTAAATAATCCCCAAAAAATCGTTTTCATTACGTTAGATTTAAAATTTTATCTTATATTAATTAATGTTTAAAATTAATAAATGGTATATAATTACGCCAAATTCTTTTCATTCCGAGAATTTCTGGAAATACGAAGTAAAATATTTTTAAAATAGTAATTTCTTAAAAATTCAATCTCGTATTTACACATATATTCAATTTACCAGACCTGATTTATAAAAACAAAGTAGGAGAAGATATTCAAATTATTTTCAGAACAGGAGCCCGTTAAATTTAACGCATCTTACTATTAATTTAGTTGTTATTGGAAGAAGATAGTCGACCGTATGAAATTGTAGGAAGATAGTAAGGGTAGCGGTCTGTAAAGGTATTAAAATAAAAGAAAACTTTTTTATTGTTAATCAACGTTTCATCCCATTTTGCAAGGCTTCGTCTGGGGTAAATGAAAAAACAAGATACAAACATTTTAGAATTGACAAAGCATTAAAGTAAAAACATTTCAAAACAATTGTTATGTTCATAAATTATATAAAAAAAAATTGTAATAACAATAAAAGGAAGTATACATGTAGGTGGACTGGAAACAAGTTACTAATAAATATAACCAGGTGTTATAAAAGTTTTAAATACAGATCTAGATTAATAATAAATTGTAGGAGACTACTCATTAACAATAGTTATAAATATGGTAAAGAGGTAAATGTAAAAGTTAAAACAGATATAAAATTATTATAAAAAATTCTACCCTTCCTAAGGGTTAACCTAGGAAGTAGAGAAGTTTTATACTTGACTTCCTCCTTTTTCTCATTTTTCCACTGTTTTTAAATCTGACAGGCGATTATCCCTATGTTTATTGTTTATTTTTATCAATTTTCTTAATATCTCCCTTTTACACATAACTATACTTCACCTATATCATATCTACTTCACCTATTTGTTCTCCCTTTTACACCTACCTCTTTTCCATATTTATTTTATTGTTAATGAGTAGTCTTCTACAAGATCTGCATTTAATTTTATCACAACTGGTTATATTTATTAGTAACTTGTTTCCAGTCAACCTACATGTATACTTCCTTATATTGTTATTATTAATTATTTTTAAATATTTTATAAACATAACAATTGTTTTGAAATGTTTTTACTTTAATGTTTAGTTAATTCTAAATGAACATAAATTAAAAAAAAAGTCTAATGCTTACATAGGACCTTGGCATAAAAAGTATCTTTTAAAAAAAATACTAAAAAATGTAATAGATACAATAAATCATGTACTTTGGCAACTTACTGGAAACATTCCGTAAGCACACAAAAAGAAATAATAAAAAAACGTTGAAAATAACTAAAAATGTAGAAACGATCCAATCAAAATTTCAGCTTAATCTTTGTAATAATTCTCAGCCAGGCCCTTCGTTGGTTGGGTAACAGAAGTGTTCCAGAAGGGAGATGCGGATCTCACGACCTAAGGTAGCTTTCCCTTTTTAAAGTAGAGCATCAAAAATAGCGAAATCACGAATTCAATAAAAACTACCACAAAAAATAATTGAATGAGCAGTAAATAACTAGAACTTAGGAAGTGAAGTGTCTGGCGCTCTCTACTCAAATAAATGTTTTTCAGGAAGAAACTTGTGCATCAGATCTGAGAAAATTTGATTTATTAATTGAAAATTTATTTCTAGTAAAAATTTGTAGCCATTGGTTACTTCACGTCATTCAATCTTCGTCTCTGTGTTTTGAATGATTTTTTATATTGTAGATGTTATAAATTCTTCTTATAGTTTTATAATAAATACATCTAAATAATTTTAGCATTTATTATTAATTAAAGTGATGATAATCTAAATATCAAAAACTTGACAGTTATATTGACAGTACCTGGCTTGTAAACTTCAGTTTCGAACTGAAGGTAGACCCAAGGATTCAATGCCCAAACCACAAAAAGTACCGTTTGTGACTGACACCTCTCATAAATTACAAGTGACGCCATGAAAATTATTATTACCGAAACATTTATCAGTTTTGAATGATTTTCGATATTGTAGATGTTATAAATCCCTCTTATTGTTTTATAATAAATAGAACTAAATAATTTTAGCATTTATTACAAATTAAGGTGATGATAATCTAAATATCAAAAACATAGCTCACTAAGTTTTATACTACTTACAGGTCTCAACAGCAATAATTTTATCAGTAAAACCGAGCACATTGTACAGAGATTCACAGTTATATTGACAGTACCTGGCCTGTAAACTTCAGTTTCGAACTAAGGTAGACCCAAGGATTCAATGGCCAAACCACACAAAAGTACCGTTTGAGACTGACCTCTCATAAATTACAAGTGTCGCCGTGAAGATCATTATTACCGAAACAGTTATCCATTTCTCCTGTTAATATTTTCCGGTACTAATAATATGAGCAATAAATGAGCCAATTATGAATAAGAAAATATGAAATGTTAAAAATATAACCAATAGATGATAACTTAAACATTTTTTATTCAGTTCAATTCTCAATTAATTACTTTGACATATTTATGATGTGTTTACATCAAAACTGAGTATGTTAAAGTAAATGTTAAACCTAACAATTATTGTATATAGAACTTTCTTTACTTTTAAAACTTTTATTTAATCTTGGCTTTTGGTTCCATTATCTTTCACGACTAACAGCGAACCATTACTGGTCTATATACACTTTTTCTAATACTCACAATTTTCTCATACTTTATAAAATATTATTGGAAAATAGGGCTTATCCGTCATAAAGATAAAAGTAATAATGTTTATTACAACACTGATCGTAATTGAAGGGTCTTAGTGCAGCCGAAATAAAATATTTTACATAGCTTAGCATTCATCTCGTTTTGATTTTCCGACTCTACCCTCCACATAAATATTATTAAAGCAATATAGATTCTGCAAGTATTATTTTTTTTCTAGCTTAGTATTAACAAAAAAGTAATATTTCTCGTAAGTACAACAGATTGCACGCACGTTCTACTTTCACTGATCGGTCTGGCATACACACACTCATTCAATTATTGCCCCTTCTTATAAATAAATATATGCATGAATATTATATTTAATTTAACTATAATTATAATTTTCCATGTAAATTTTCCTATGAGATGATTTAATGGTTTAACGCCTTCCGCACTCTAACAGTAATTTAGATCCAATTGCACCATCGTAAAGCAGATAAAGTTCTATTTTTTTTTTTTTGTTGGAAATCACACTTTATTTGAGAATGTATTTCCCAGCTTCGTACTGGGCGAAAGAAAGTCTAGAAATTCTTCTGTGTTTTATAAGATTCAATTTCATGTAAATAAACTAGAGATAGTGATAAATTCATTCATGTATATATATAATTGTCTATTTAATCTTTTATGATATATATATATATATATATATATATATATAATATATACTGATAAAGTATTGTGTTTATCTATATGTTTTACAATTTGTGATAATTTTCAAAATTTATAATAACAATATTATATTATTATATAATGATGTGAAGTGAATAACTCTTCCATAATAAATTTATTTTATTTTTTTTTTAATTCATCCAATATAACATTCAGAAGCATCGCTTGATGGGAATCAAAGTTCAAAATTACATATTATGCATATGACACTTTAATAATTTAACAACATAAATTCAATTAAAACAACTACCTTAACATTTTTATTTTCTATAATTTCAAATTATATAAATCACAATAGTTATTATTACTGTCTAAAATACTAATTTCATATTTAAGGTATGGAGAAACTAATTACATAAAACATAATTGTGTTTACTCAATTACACACAACACTATTATATCCACTCAAATTAAGGTTATACTGATAATATTGATAACTAATAGATTACCTTTATGTTAAATATTTCTTATCTCTATTGAAATAAAATATAATAAATTTATTATGGAAATGTTCTTCACTTAACCTGATTAGATAATTGCACAACTCATCCAGTTAAATTAACCTAAATTATATTACTATAAATTTAGGGAAAATAAATCAAATTAATATGATTATACTGATTTTAGGCAAGCTATAAACTATTATTCAACAGTTCTATTACCACTTTCTAACTAATTTTTACTTCTTATACCGGCTATATTCTGGTTGTTTATCAGAAGACAATCGTTTTTACAAACCAGACGTTTGACAGGATTAGATTAATTATTTTATATATGCTTGTTTCAGAGTGGTTTAGTTTATTCTTAATTCAAAACAATTTGGATCCTTTACAACTTAAAAACAGTAAATGTAAGTGAAGGAAGGAAGGAAAGAAAGGGTTTTGTAAAAAAGTTTTAAATCTAAGATATAAATTTTATAGAAAAAGATATATGTGACAATGGCAATTAGCCTGCAATTTTAAGATTTAAAAAAGAAATGACATCAATATTGAAGATGGTATCCTTGAGAATGGCCTGAGGCCCGAAACGTTGGAGGAATTTTAAATTTTTTAAATTTAAATTTTAAATGAATAAAAGTTGAGAGGAAAAAAGGATCAAAATTGTTTTGAATTAAGAATAAAGTTTGACAGGATGTTCTGCCACGGTAGTATATGGGCGGTAGGGATAAACTCGACAATTCAACAATCCTTTTGCAACATTCTAAATTTTTTTTTCTTTTGTATTCCAGTTGTATGCCAGTAGCCAACAGTTATACAAGCCTCTTTGTTGACAAATTTTTGGCTACCGTAGTTTATGGCAGGTAGTCGTTAGTAATACTTTAGTTGACACTTTGGAGTTCCGGACTTTAGGGTCAGTCATATTTTCTAACCTAACTGTTCAAAACTTTCCGGGAAGAAACATTTATTTTTCTTGATAAAATGTCGGGAAAATTATTATTTTTTTTAAACAAATAAATTTATTCATGCATATACAATTGTTATTTTTATGTTTATAATTCCAACATTATTTGGTATGTTTAATAATTTTTGATAGTCTTCCAATTTCCCCTTGTTAAGTTATATTAATCTTAATTTGGAAAAAATTCAAATTAAAAAGATTGCGCCCATTTTAGTTTGCTATGATCTATTATTTAATATCTTTTTGTAACTTTCTCCCTAATATTTACTTCTTAGCTATATTCTGGTTGTTAATCAAAAGACAACAATTTTAACTAACCAGACGGTTGACAAGCTTTTCGGCTACCGTAGTTTATGATAGGTAGATACAATACTTTTGTTGATACTTCAGAGTATCAAACTTTAATGTCATTCACCCTTTCTAACCTAACTGTTTGAAACTTTCTGGAAAGATTTTTCTTGATAAAATGTCAAGAAAATTATAATTTTTTAAAAATAAATACATTCATGAATATGTATTAGTCATGTTTATGTTTATAATTGCAACGTCATTTGGTATGTTTTAAATTGTTTTGTAGTTTTTCAAATTTAATAATAATATTATAATAATCTAAAATTGGATAAAATATTTATAAGCAAGCTATGATCTATTGTTTAATAATAAGATTATTTCTCTCATACGAAAAATTGGTTACTAATACTTTTCAGATCTAAAGAAAAAGACTGATAAATATATATTTATTTCAGTTCTTAAATGGTCCTGTTAATCGTTTTGTGAACTTTGGTTCAAGATTAGAATGGAATAATTCAAAAAATCAAAATAAATGTTATTATATTACAGTAAATAAATAGTATTTGTTGTTTGATTTTTTTTTTTTTTTTTTTTTTTTTTTTTTTTAAACGTAACGCTTATATTGCATTTAAATTTAACATCAAACAGAAATAAGATCACTATGACGTAAAATAAGAAACAGATCAATAATATCCAAAGAATTTCTAATGTTTTACTAAAGAGTAAATGTAGAGCAACAGACTATTGAATAGCAGGACGTTCATGTTCAGAGTTGTCATGTTATAACGTAAAGTTAGAGGTAATCGAAATCAATGAAAGCTAACCAGAATAACAACCATTGTCTTGTTTTTAACTATTTTGTATTTAGTTCGGTTTCGTACTTCCAACACATCACAAAAGACTGATCTACATGACTGTAATAAGGCCAATCTGGACATACGGAGTTGAGCTTTGGGGCTCCATTAAACCTTCGTTTAATTCCTCTCGTATTGAATCCTTACAATCCAAAATCCTTCGTAAAATCCTCAATGCTCCTTACTTTTTCACAAATAAAATCATACATAAAAACTCCCTAACCACTCAAACCCCTAGTTTCTAATCTTAAGCATCCTCTTCCATTCCTGACAATCCTCCGAGACGCTCGAAAAGAAGATGGCCACGTGACCAGCTAATGTAAAATGTCATTAGCGTGCTACCAATGGGTAGTCTCTCTACACGCCTGTAACACTCCAATTTAACTTAGATCAGATTTACTAAATGTATTATAATGTACAATTGTATATAGCAATAAATAAATATTAAAAAAAAAAAAGTTCGGTTTCGTAAATAATATAGCAGTCATTTATAACTTGTTAACTTGTTTTTAACATCAATAAAACAAATTTCAAGAGGCAATAAGATCGCTGATATGCAATCCACCCATACCGGTTTAATGACAAAATTGTAAGTTTTTTTTGTTTCTGAAAAAACCGATACGATATTACATCAAGTTATATCAGCTCATTGCCATATTGCTCATCAATCTCCATACAGGCCTGCTCTATTGGATGAACTAGTGGTGAATATAGATCTTCATCTGATCAGAATGATAGGCAACGTTCCCGGAAGAGCTGTGACAGCATAAATCACATGTTCCCAGAAGCGATAGCAGTCATTGGTACCTGTCTGTCACTTTATGAAGTGGACGACTGGTCGATGACCCCTCGGTCAGTGTCCTAGGTCTGTAAGTCGGTGATGACTCTTCTTCATTGTTCAGATTAGATTTATTTGGCAACCCATTGCGGATAGCACTTGAAGGATACTTAGTATCTAGGTTTAGTAGAAGTAAGAAAAGACTATTACCTTAGACTATTACAATTACTAAAAAATAATTTTACTTCCTCGTCATATCTAATAACTCAAGAATGGTTCTATTCCCATATATATATATATATATATATATAACTGATTTGAACAACTGACCGAATATAGACCGACAGGCTTCCCAAATAGATCGTAGGCTTACATATACACGTAGTCTGTCATTGGTTCAGAAAGGTCGCGTCCACTGCGGTCCGCATCTTTCCACCTAACCTGTCAGCTACAGAGATTTTAGAGATTTGAGAGCACAAATTTTTATAAAGAGGATTTGAAAATTAAAAAAAAAAATTGGTCAGCAACCCCTCACCTCCGGTTTTTTAAAATAGTATATTTAGAATGGATATTTCACAAGTACAAATAAACATAACAGGTAACCTTAAAATACCAAAGGTAGTAAAAGGTAATACCCAACACGATTAATAAATCACCTTTTTCACAGTAAAGCACTCACTAATTCACTGTTTCTTTTCTGTTTTCGAGGGATCGTAACAAAAAATATAAAAAAAAAATAAAAAATTGAGCAGCAATATTTAGCGTGACAACTCCCGGGGCGGACCAACAACAGCCAATCAAGTCTTCTACGTCTTCCTCTACGTCGGACACCCTCATCAATTAGCTTGTCTCCAGAATGGACCATATAATGAGAATGGTGAAGACTCTGCTCAACATCATGGCCAAAATCACAAGCACATCGTCCTCAACTACAACATCAGAGGCCTTCCATCGAAGTTGGCCGAAATAAAACTCCTCCTGCAACAGTATAGGGCCATCAGTGGTGGCGCTGACTGATACCATGCTCTCCACCTCTCTCCGACTACACTTCCTGAATAAACCGCTTATCAAGAGGCCTCTCCACCCGGGTCTGTTGAAAGCGCATCCAGGTCAGGTGAGACATTCGGTACAGGCTCATTCCAAACCCGGTAGAATTGACCGAAAGTACTCATGATCACGGAAGATGTACGGTTTAAACATCGGTTCACGTACATAAGCGCCCGAGGTACAGCCTCACATCAGCGAGACTACTACTGCAACATGCCCAGGCAAGGAGCCGGTTCATGGTCCTTAGGAACCTCAATGACGGGCACTCCGCCTGGCTGTGTGGTAGCAGTAATCCACTGGGTACCTACATCTCAAAGACCAGGCTGGCCGTCTTCCATCCAGGGGTGCACATCTTGAGACATGCGGGCTATTCATCGAGGCCTTAACGCTGGTCTTACTCCTGACCAAGGATCTCCACACAGTTACGGACTGCCAAGCCCAGGCATAGGGACCCTCAGATCACCTGTACTTCATTCATTTGAAGGTAGACCAGCCACACCACCGGCGAGGAAATACCTACTCCACAAGGCCGACTGGAAAATATACAGGTCCAGTGTCGAAGAAACTCTCCCAGTAGTTACATCATTACGGACATCGGAGGAGGAGGATGTCATCACCAACACAATCCAGAGTGCAGCCGACGTTACAATCCCCAAGATCACGCCACAGAACCCACCAAAGCACATTCTTATCGTTCAGCGAAACAACCTTCGCAACATCTTTCAGCGCACGCATGACTACAGCCTGAAACCGGCCATCAATGCAATGACCCGGCAGATAGCCAGTCTCATGCGGGACTGAAAGACCTCGCTTTGGCATGACCAGTTACGGAGAACCCATGACGATCACCGCTAGTTTTGGAGACTCGTGAGGACCTTCATCAATAAGAGGCGGAATTTACACCTCATATCAGGTGACGATCTCCTGACATCAGGGGAACAGGCGGAACTTCTGGTCACAAGCTATGCAGCAAGGGGTGCTGAACGAACGACCAGTGCATCTCATCCACAACCTGGACCACCGAGCCCCAACGAGAAGCCTCTATTCTCCTTCTTCAACCAGCTTGAGTCAAAGCCAGCTAAGCTGTACTACGACGAGTCAAAGGGAACATGGCGCAATCCCGTATGTACTGATGAAGATACTTCCTAGGAAGGGTAAAGGCTTCCTACTCAACATCTTCAAATCGTGCATATGGATCTCATACTTTCTCATCCTATGGATACGAGCGATCGTGGTACCTCTACTCAAACCGGGGAAGAAGGGAAACTTGACCGAGAACTAACCTCCAATCAGCCTGCTCTCGTACATGAGCAAGGTGTTTGATCGGCTCATCGTCCACCAGCTAATGGACCACTGCAGAGAGGAAAATCTAACCGGATTCTATCGAGGAGTCGCTGGTGCTGGTGAAGCTCTAAGCGCACACAATAGGACATCTCACTTTTTCTAGTCATGTATGTGAGAAGCTCAAGCTGGCCCGACAGACGTCATATAGATTATGACCAACTGAAAAACCGCAGGTATCCCTCAGGGTTATGTTGCAGATTTATAAAGCTGCCATTAGACACATGCTGCTTTAGGAGCGCGCTTCCTTCTGCGACATCTTTACAAGAGCACTATCAATCAATTGTATAGTAATAAGCACCGCGAATAGTAAGAAGCACGTCGCAACAGAGGGCCAGGGACACTGTTATCCACGCTGAACTCCAGCTTCCCTGTGTGAATCAGCCTCCGGAGGCACATAAAAATTTTTGATAGACTAAAGGCCAACACCAACTCGCTGTTCAGGGATATTGTCTCTCCCCCACCACCTGTGATGTGGCAAGGAACTGTCCATCTGGTAGATGTTCTCACTGAGGGAAAGGTTTGGGCTCTACAATGTACTATAACCACCACCAGGAAATCGGACCATCCCCGCTCACCATATAACTGAAGCGCAATTGGCCTGCGACTCTCAGCTTACAGTTAACACCCACTAATTCACCTCAAAATACCTTCGGGTAACAAAAGGATGCTTCTTTTTCGTTATATATGAATTTATATTCTACGCCATGACGCTTTTGAGAGACTATACCACGTAGCCTTTCACACCTTTGCACAACGCGGCACCAAGCGATCGAAGAAGTACGTACTCCACGGATTTAGCCTTGATTATTCCATCGAACCCATCATCAAACAACTAAAGGAACGACTAAAAGGCTTCAGGATGGACCAACGTCTCATGAAAAGAGATCAGAATTGTTCCATCTCCATAGAACAAAAGATCACAAACGCGTCTGTGCGCCAAGAAGAAATTCAACAGGTTCAAGCCATAGACTACGTCAGGTTCACGGTGTCCATGTTCAAAAAGGATGGTTACATTAAAAAATTGTCCAACGAGGATCAAACTGGTCAGCGCTACAAGATTTAAAAGGTAGACCGCAGCAAATGCACCGGCACAAGTAACTGCTTCCATTAGGCAACCGAGCTGACCGGACCGTAGGGACCTCAATAAATTTGATTTTTTGTTTATAATGGAGTGAAAAAAGTGTGTAGAGAAAGTACCCATTGGTAGCACTCTAATGACGTTTTTACATTGGCAGGTCTCGTGGCCATCTTCTTTTCAGGAACCTTGGAGGATTTTCAGGAATGGAAGAGGAAGCTAGGCTAGAAACTAGGGTATCTGGTTCGGACTAGATCGGTTACATATGGAACACTAAGGTCTTTATGTATGATTTTATTTATAACAAACTAAGGAGCATTGAGGATTTTACGAAGGATTTTGGACTGTAAGGATTGGATACGAGAGGAATTCGAAGGTTTAGAGGAGCCCCAGAGCTCAACTCCGTATGTCCAGATTGGACCTATTACAGTCATGACTTCTTTTTAAACGTAAAACAATGTAATTATCAAATATTTTAACATTTCAAAAAGTTACTATGTTTTATGATCGATATAATTTTCAAATTTTATTTTCTTTATTTTATTTCTGGACTTAGTGTAACGAATAAAAATAATTTAATAATCGATCCTCGATTGATAATGTATTTAGTGGATATGATACTTAATTTTTTTTCTATAATATATCATTGATATATTATATTGAACATTTAGATGAAATAATTTAGTTTTTTTTTTTACAAAACATTAAAACGCCTAATGGTGGAACCTGACATTCAACGAGTTTTTTTCCGATGATGAAGACGCTAATCTAGAAATTGCTTTGTCCGTACTAATCCATGATTGAAATATAATTATTTCAGGGCTGTTCCAACAGTGCCAGGATCCTGGGAGAAGAAGGATATGACAGACAATTACTCAGGCGAGATAGGAAGATGTTGAAGCCAGCGGATGATGCTGTCAGGGCCTGTTTGTAGGGAAATTAATTTTAAAAGCCGACAGACTGACAGACAGCTTCATTACCTCGCCTCTCTGTTTGTACAGAGCCGGTACGTGTCGTGTCGTCGAATAATCACGTGGGGTCTTTGTGCCCTATTATACATAGCGTGTGGATGTCTGACCTCGGTATTATCGGGACCTCTGATGCCTGTCAGCTGAGCAGGGAAAAGCTTTGCTAATATAATTATTAAGAGGCAACTGGCTGGAGTTTAAGAAGATTTCTTCCTTTCATAAATTTTATTTTCAGACTAATTGGCTTATAATTTGTTTTAACACAATTATTGTTTATTAAAAAAAAAAAAGAAATACAATCTTCAATATTCAAGGCTAGTAGGTAGGTAGTAAGTAATACATTTTAAGTAATTGAAATAAATGTATAATAAATAATAATAGAAAGTAAAGATTTAGATTCAGACTAAAATGAATGCTCCCTTTCACTTCAGAAGGACAAAGTAGGACTTCGGGAGTTCACAACTGTTTGGTTTCTCCGTGTTACTATTCTTATAATCATTATATTAATACGGCCTGGAGGCATTATATACCTAATGTAAGAGGTATATATATATATATATATATATTCCAGGGGACAATTGACTATGGGGTTGGGTATAGTCTCATACAAAAGGTATCCCTAAATATATACAATGTTATAAACTAAAAAAAAAATTAAGATAAAATTAATAGATTAAAATAATAATTCTTAAGAAAAGATAAAAGTAAAGCTAATAACAAAAAGATGGATTTAACAAAATAAATAATTGACTTCTGAAAGGGAAAAAAATGAAATTGAATTTAAGAAATAGATAATGATAAAATAAAATTTTAGAGTGACAATAACAGAACTGATAATTATAGAACTTAAAACAGGATGTCTTGGAGCAGCCTGGACTTCAGTCTTCGGGTTGTGTTTGGGTTTTTCAGTTTTAGGTCACTGCTCCTTTAACTGTCGGTAACTGGGAGTGGAACTTGCTGAACCTTTTTCTTGATGTAATCCTCTATTGTCTCTATTTGGAATTCCCATACAATTTGCTGTTTCTTACAAACCAAAGAGCATCTGGTGAAATTCTTATGACATTATATTGAATACATTATAATTTTTTTTCCTTTTCGTAAAAGATGCCGCTCCACAGTCTTCACAGCCATACATCAGCAGTGGCCCGATAATTGTTTTAAAAATACGAATAACTGTTTCTGGATTAAATTTGGATTTTATATTTAGGATAGAATATAGCATTGCTAATTCGTATAATAAAATATATTCGTAATGTTTACACATGGCCAGAGAACGTTCCCCAAACCTAATTACTTTTTCTTTTTTTTAAGCCTTCTTACCCCCCGCTGTACCTTAGGGTAAGTCTATACTAGCGGTTCTTTCCAATCTTCCTAAGTTTTTTTATGATACACCATCAAGATGAGACTCCACGGATGGGATAAGTTGGTGTAACTTTAGGGGTTAGTAGGGAAAAAAATTAATCAATAGGAAGAAGTATTTTATTTTTCGAATTTATTATGAACAGATTAATACATATTAAAATTGAACATAATTACAAAATAAAAAATGAACTAATAATGATTCAACAGTTGTGTAATTATGGCTTTTTATCTACAGAAAATAATCTTGTCTGACTCTTTTGCATATTTAGTAGGCTTATATCTTGGAAACTCATATTCCCTGAATGATTAGAAAATTAATCACCGATAGTAGCATATATGAAGAAGTGTTATATTATTTAAAACGACCACTAACTTCGACTGATTATTGAGAAAACACAATTTGATGCTATGATTGTGATTTGTATCCAATCTGACCGTTATTGTATTTAGCTTTCAACCTAATCCAGAATTTGTAAGAGAAGACTAGAGAGTTTTATCATTCATAGTACATATTTTGATGTTTTACTTTATTTAATGCACTGTCAATTGACAGTTTCAATAGAAGGATAAAAAAAAAAAAAAAGGAGTTATTGAAATATAGTTCATAAATAATTGAATTTGAATAAAAATCTAATAACTCTTTATTGTGCGTCCGCAAGTGCTGTTATTATTCAAATGCTTTAAAATTCATAGCCTGTCATTCTCGAGCCTTTACATAAAATTCATAGGCATCGGAATGGTTCATCAAAATACATTATGC
The DNA here is from genome assembly GCF_000696795.3 of Halyomorpha halys. Classification (NCBI taxonomy): domain Eukaryota; kingdom Metazoa; phylum Arthropoda; class Insecta; order Hemiptera; family Pentatomidae; genus Halyomorpha; species Halyomorpha halys. The sequence goes on from NW_027115949.1 coordinate 642,551, forward strand.
ATACATTTAACGATTTATACAGTACATTGCGGTTAAGGCACCGCGTGTTTCATTCCTTGCTCGTGTGAATACGATTTACGAAGCTAAATAAAAATTGGTAAATATATTAATTGTTATAAAATGTTGGCAACAGAGAGTATTTCTCATAAAAGTATTTTTTTAGTATATGAAAAAAAAACGCAATTTAAATTACTAATTAAACAAGGTACCCGAGAAGTTAGAATTAGTAGAAGTAGTGTTCCGATTTCCAGCATTGAACAGTACCACTGAATTTTTTTCCCAGGGAATCAGTGGTTTTTGACTAGGATAGTTATAGTTCTTTAAGTGATACAAAAAAAAAAAAAAAAAAAAAAAAATACAGAAATTTTCTTAAGGGACGGAATGTTATCTTAAACGTTTTTGTGGGTTCGTAGTACTAATTAAATTTAGTATAACTGTGCGATACTATTTGTACATGATTATTCTGAAAATGTATCAATATACTTTTTTGTTATTGCGTAATAAACTAATAATTATTGGTTTATTGTACCTACTACCGTATTGCGTAGTGAAAGGAACCCGACATCTATAACAAGTTTCAATATTTGTCGACAACTTCACTAAGAACACACAAATATGTTTAAAGTAACATTCCACCTTTATGCTAGAGATTGTTTCCATCTATCTGTTTCTTTCATAAACAAACGTTTTTAGTTTTTCAAGTATTGCCATTTAAAATTTTATTTTTAAAATCCTTAATGCTCCTTACTTTGTCAAAAATCAAGTCATCCATCAAGACCTCAATGTCCCATATGTTGCCAATTTGGCCAGAACCAGATACCATTCCTTCCATGATTAACTTCCCGACCACCCAAATCCACTTGTTTCTAACCTGGCTTCTCCTTCATTACCTAATAATCCTCCTAGGCGTCTGAAAAGAAGATGGCCTTGAAATCTTCTCCTCTAAAAATGTTATTGGAGTTCTATCAATGGGTAGATTCTCAACATGTTTGTATCAAATCACTATGCCACCTACAGCAAATTTACTTGTTGTGTATATTTTTATTCAGTTATAAATAACAATAAATAAATTATTATAAAAAAAGAAAAAAATTGAATTTTGAAACATAAATTTAGATGATATTTATGGAAAGATACTAATGAAAGATATCCCGTACTTATTATAAATCCATTAGCTTATTATTATGTTAATTTGTATCATTATTATTCACTTCATAAGTTCTTTCAGTTATTTTCATTATTATTATTTATTTTTGAATTTATTTATTTTTTTACTTTCTTTTCATTTTAGTATTTGATTAATTGAAATATTAGCTTTATCTTGGAAAACTGTTGTCTTGATGAAATTGCAGGAAGATAGTCCAGGTGGCGTTATATAACACCTGGTTATATTTATTAATAATTAGGCGGCCAAGACTCCTATTGGAGTCCTATATTGCCTAACCATGGTTGGGGGTCAAAGATCTTCATTTTGTGGGACCGCCACTCGATGAAAAAAGTCAACGCCCCAGGCCGGATTCGAACCGGCACCGCCAATAGAAATTCATTTGGTAAGACTGTGTCTTAACCACTGAGCTTCGAGCGGCCCTAATAAGCTTATTATTTTTTATATGAAAAAAATATTTTTTCATACTTTCTTAATTTCTGTATATTTTTCTAACGTTCTTTTACTGCTTAAATGTTTGCATCTTGTTTTTCATTTAGCCCTGGGGCTTCTTTTGTATTCTGGTAAGATTTTAAAAAGCTTTTTTTATTGTTTGCTGCATGCAATCACTTTTATGAGTAAGGAGACAATAGAACGTTTAAATAAACTGAGATCTTGTTACGGAAGAAATACGAAGAAGCGATTTGACTGCTATGCCCTCTTGAATCTGAAATATACAATACAAGAATATTTCAGAATCAACATCCCCCAATATGGGAATCCATTAATAAACAAGTTTAAAAAAGGGATTAACGATAAATTATTCAGAATTTCATTTTTCAATAACAACGGACGTACGCATGACGTGAACGTTAATATTAGATATATTTAAATGTATAGAGACTACAGGAGTGATGTAGTAGCAGTAGACAGACAGCAGAGTGGCTGTGATGTTTTTAATCTGTTGGCATGAAGGCCGCTTTGATCTCCTCCAGTGACAGCCTTTGATGTAAAAACCTGATCAAAAGGCCCGCCACCGCCTCTCTCTGATATTTCGTTTTTTTTTTCCTCTTTTTTTTTCCCCATCGGCTCTGTCTTTTTTATCTTTTATTCCTTTGTACGTTTGTTCATTTAAATTGAATCCTGTCATCGCTCTGTCTCCACCGATGCCAAAATTAGCGGTGGTCTGACGTTTCAATAACTGGCAGATGATACGATACAAAAAGGTGTATTCACTTTATGGTTGTCACAGGAACAGCAGAATTCGAATTGCGCTTTGGGAAGTCCTAGTGGCGCTATCTGTGAGTCGTTGGTCTGCATCAAAGTGTTTATCTTATCTTATTAAGGAATATTTGTACAAATTTATAAATGAAAATCCTCGTCGTATTTTAACCCGCTTTAATTAATCCATATTTTGTTAAATTACATCTATACGGCTACCAAAATTATCGGTTTGAGCAAAAGCATGATTCGGATTCACATATTCATTGAGTACATTCTAATGTGAAGATAAGTTTTAATTTAGAATTTTCGTGACAAAAAAAAATTCCTGAAAGATCAAACAAAGTCAGGTTTATAATTTCTAGAATTCAATAATTTGAATTATTGCTTTTAAATGATCTTGAACTAGACAATATAAATCGAGACCTTTGCCCACATAAGCGTCTTGTGGATGCGTGTTCAAGACCAGTTGTGGGTGGACCTAAGTGAACGGGTCCGCATCGGACCAGACCAGATAAATCGGTTAGTGAGCAAAAGTGGAAGGGGAACTACTTTCCATTGTGACGGACAGTGCGCATCAGTCAGAAGATTGGAACAGACCAAATAAATCTGATGAATCACTATGAAAGAAAAAGTGGAGAGGGAATTAGTTTCCATAGTAACGGACAGAGCGATTCAGTTTCATCAATAGTGGTCGATCAGATCTAGAGGTATGATGAATACGAATGTTATTGGCGGGATAACAGTGTATATCACAGTGTATTCCATTTAAAAATGCTATTTGAAAATATATTGTAGTAAGGAGGTATTGAAAATATATGTATACAATATTGGGTTATGACCCCAATATCTTTTCAAGTTGTGACATGAAGTCAATGTATTGTTGATTGGCCTTAAGCACAGACGAAGTTTTATCAGGTACAATTATCTCATTTATTAATTATATTTATTAATTTATTAACTCATATTTGGTTAAAAAAAGGTTTAATTAATAAAAACATAACTTTTTTTTCGTCTTAACCATATTTTATAGAATGTAATATAAATGAATGCAAAAACATTGTATGGACTCAAAACATTTCGTACTAAACATTAAACCTTGGTACATAAAAATCTTTTAGCAAGAAAATAGTAGACAGAATAAGGTATTTTATAAATAAGTAACCAATAATTTTACAACAAACAAAATAAATATTTATTTAAAAAAGTAAAATATCACAGTTTTTCTCACTGAGAATAAAAAAAAAAAAGTTTAAGAAATTGACATTAACAATTCCTGAACATGCTCTACGTTTTGAAAGTCCTTAACTTTGCACAATGCTTGTAATGAAGATTCGATTTTTCCGAACATGGAATCCATGATCCCGTCCAATGATGGTTTCACAACCAATTTGAAAAATCCGTCCAAGTTGGAACTATCATACTCAGGCCTGGAAGATCCGAATTCCACATTTCCCATCTTCTGCACCCGGAATTCGTTCAGAGTGACGCACTTCTCAGCACCGTGATGCAAAGTATACGATAAGTGGACGGAGTTGTCCTGAATCCTAGCGTATGCTGACATGTTCGTTCCGGCAATCTCCAGGTAAGGTAGAACAATGGTCATCAGTCCGAATCCGTAATTAATGTCGAAGAGCATATCATTACCATTTACTTCTTGCCAGCAGTCTCCGGTCCTCTTGAGAGAATCCAAACCCAAAAATGAAGCATCAGAATACTTCACCTATAAGAAAATGTTATTAGATTTGGTTATGAAGAAGTTATAAACTACATAATTATAAGAATTGTCTGTAAATTCTCACGTTTGAATCCAGCGGAATTTCAGGGAAGGGTGCACTCGTAGGCCCTAGTTGTCGTTGTCGGTAATTAAATTGCTCTAAAAGTTGGTCAAGAGGAGCATTGATATTAATCCTGTTTGCATCAACAGCTACAAGAGCTGAGAACAATACAAAGACAAAGAACTTGTACATCTTGCAAATGCGAACTGACCATCATTGGCGAGAGTCTACAATATATACCAAAAGGAGACACTCCAAAAGATACGAAGAGATTACTTCTCGAAATGCCAATTCAAAATAGTATTTGTTATTCCCCGTATGTGAAATACAAATATATAATAAGAAGTTCAATATTTATTATCTTATCAGTCATTGATCGATTTTGTTTCATTTCAATGAGGCAGTTATATATTTTTTTTCTGTTATTCCTGATTGCAAGGCTTATATACAGGGATATATACAGGGAAGTCGTCAAGGAAGAAGAAATTAGAAGGGGGTGTAAGTTCCCAGAATTGGAAAACGCAAAAAGTGGGATAATTTTACTTCAGAAAACCTGTATCTTACTACTACAATTGTAATAAACATTTTACAAAAAAGTTTTATCGATGAGTTAGTTACCTTATCAAGTTATCTTTTAAATAAAGAAATTTGGATTGTATTGATACATGGTGTTTAAATAAATTAGAAAATTATTGTTGTCTAATATCATTGTTGATAATAGGTAAGTGAAAAGTTCAAATTCAGAAAAGTTGAAAAATAACAATATTTCAAAATATAGTTGGAGTCATTTAAATTGTTAGTCTGGTTTAGAATTCTGGTCAATATTGTTGAGAAATTATACATTTCCTTCTATCTATCCTAATCACTTCTCTAATTATATTATATTAGCTACCTGGTATAATTTAGATTATAATGTGTTAAACTAAATCTAGTTGAGCAATCATTAATGTGTGCTTAGTGCATCTTAAATTAAGCATGTCTTCTCTTGTTTAATGTAATATGAAAACTTAATAATTAGTAAACAGAATTAATTATAAAATCACTCATTGTTATGAATAATCAGTGTATTACAAATTTTTATGTAAATAGAATTATAAACAAAATAAATATATTCCATTGAATAATATACTCTTATTAAATAATTAAGAATGATTAACATAACCAAATTACGAATTAAAATTATATACCATGCTAATTAAAAGATGCATGTCATTGATTTACAGATTTATTAGCTTATTAAATTTCATTTTTTTTTCTAAAGAAATCAAAATACTTTTTATATTTCTATAAAAATTAATTTTTCTTTGGTTCTGTTCCTCTAGAGTACAGTTAGTAAGAAACCATTCAAGTTTTCTCGGTTCAGGTTATGTATACGTCATATTTCTCAGGATGTAAAATAGCGTTTCTCTGATTTGCTTAGTCGTTAAATCATGTGATCTTGAAACTTAGGATCTGAGACGTAAAATTGTTATATTATTGTCAGAATGCAACAGATGAGAAAATAACGCGACAGCTTTAGGTGTTTGTTTACATCACCATTCCTGGTATAGGGTTTTATAAAGGTAGTTTGATAGGATAGTTTATACTAAACTATCCTATCAAAAGTGGGAAATTCGAGATTCATTCCGTGGATCCACCAAGAAAGTCAAACCACCTATTTCGGATTCGAGGTTTATTCGGTGATGGCTTTACAATCATAATGTTATGGGTTAAAAAAGTTGTAATGTTAACTAAATCACTATGTTTTATTGTAATCTGTAAAAAGCCACGTCTAACACAGTGTTTACTTGAGTACTTTCGTGCTTGGGGGCTTTGGAAAGCCAACTTCCTTTGAAGTGCACCGAGTGGGAAACTCTCGATCAACTTGTCTCAGGTACTTCCATTATTTGAGCTTACCTTGTAATAAGTTCCTTTGACAAGGGCCTTGTACCTGATTGCAAATCTGAGCTTAAATAACGTTTCTAGTGTACGATGCGATTGCCCCCATAGCGAACATATACCCTTCAATATCACATCCGTTTATTTGTACAAGCATAAAGTTTCTAGCGATGAGTAGTTACTGAGGTACTGGTTATTATTTTTTTAAACGATGCCTAGTATCTTTCAGTAGAAATCGATCATTCGAAGAAATGTGTGAGAAAGCAGAAATGTGTGTGAAATCGTCTATGCAATATTTTCCAGACTTTATACTCAGAACTGTTTCAGGTTTCAGTACTTGTGTTGTTAGTACAATTAAATTTAAGCATCATTTGCCTCAAATATTCCTTTGCCATTTCCTTATTGAGTAATGAATTACTGTATAAGACAATATTGCCAACTAATCCGTACTATATGAAAATAACATTTATAGAAACAGAAAGATAAACGATTTTACGAATTTTAAATTAAAGGGGAATAGCTCAGTGAGTATAATACTCCTAAGGTGTGGGTTGGAGTTATGATCAGAATATTATTCATTCTGTTACAGGATCCATGAATCGACTCTTGGGCTTAGAGACTTTCATGAGACTTCACCTCTGTGAAGTTGGCCCCATCCTCTGCATTTTTGAAAATTTTTTGCAGATCTGGTAAAATAATTATGATGTGTTTCCATACTAAACCAACAGGAATATTTTTTTAAAATAATTGAGAATCCTAGAACTCTTACGATGGCTATCTGAACGCGAAGAATGTTATACAAAGAATTTTTACCGCTTCTCAGTATGGGAATAGTCTATCAAACCTTTTTGGCGAAATGTTTTGTCGTTTCATTGAGAGTTTTGTTAACCCCTCGAAAAGTTCTAACAGTTATCCTTAGCAACTAATGTGCTGAAGATGACACCAAGAATGTTACAGGATATCTAAGTTGCATACTGTAAAGTTACCCGTTGCGCGTATCTTTGAATGATATTTTTTATTTCTTAAATAACAGATAATTCTCGAATGATTGAGATTTCAAGAAATCAAAAGAGGGGTTACCAGAACTCTAACAATTTTCATAATGGGGGCCAACTTCACCCATTGTTAATGTAGTGGCTACCTTTAATTGGTAGAAAAATCTAAAGATCACCACCATATCACCATCTAGCATAAATAACATAAGCATAAAATCTAGAAACAGTACATCCTAATCAAATTCGACACCTGAAAAGTTTAGATTATTGTGGTAAATGCTGTTTTAAATTTTTTTTATTGATAAATTGAATAAATTTATTTAACGTGAATCAGGTTTTTACAATCTAACATCTTGAAATTGATCCAAGAACATGAAGAAGAAATAACGTGCCTGAAATAATGGAAAATTTAATTATTGATAAAAAAAACCCTGTAAATAATTAATTTAACACGTAATACCTAAGCGGAATATATAACATCATGATTAACCATACCTGCTGTCAATTTGAAATACAAAAATAATTCAAACTCAATAATCACGTTAGGTGTTAATTAAAATGCAAGATTGGTAATGCCTTAAGTGGAAATACTCAATTAATTACAGATAAGGTAATGAATATTGTTCAAAGTGCGTTCAATAACAATACATTAACCTAAAAAAACATAAATATTTGTATTTCACAGATCGGAGGAACATTTGGGATTTTTAATTGACATATCAGATTGAAATCAACTCGTATCATCTGGAGTGTCTCCTTTTGGTATATATTGTAGACTCTCGCCAATGATGGTCAGTTCGCATTTGCAAGATGTACAAGTTCTTTGTCTTTGTATTGTTCTCAGCTCTTGTAGCTGTTGATGCAAACAGGATTAATATCAATGCTCCTCTTGACCAACTTCTAAAGCAATTTAATTACCGACAACGACAACTAGGGACTACGAATGCACCCTTCCCTGAAATCCCGCTGGATTCAAACGTGAGAATTTACAGACAATTCTTATAATTATGTAGTTTATAACTTCTTCATAACCAAATCTAATAACATTTTCTTATAGGTGAAGTATTCTGATGCTTCATTTTTGGGTTTGGATTCTCTCAAGAGGACCGGAGACTGCTGGCAAGAAGTAAATGGTAATGATATGCTCTTCGACATTAATTACGGATTCGGACTGATGACCATTGT